>NC_062553.1:136527607-136684397 GCF_016906955.1 Phacochoerus africanus | reverse complement strand
AAAGAGAAGAAGAGAGAGAAGAAAGAAGAAAGGAAAGAAAGAAAAGAAAGAAGAAAGAAAGAAAGAAAGAAAGACAGACAGAAGGACGGATGACGGACGTTGGTAGCCCTGCTCCGCGAGTTGGCAGCCCGCGCCCTTGGTCACAGCGCCGCTCTCCTCGAGATGCTGTGGGAGCCGCCCTGACCTTGCCCGCGGCCCCTCGGAGCTGCCCCTGGGAGCCCGCGCAGGATTTCCAGACTCACACCTGCTCCACGAAGGTGGTGATGATTGGCCTGATACATTTGGTCCTTTTCCCCTCGGATCCCCAGCCCCCGCAGAAAACGAAGGCGTCTGAGGTTCTTCCCGAAGGACCAGCTCCTTCCTTTGGGGTCTGTCCCGGCCTCGCTCCCTCCGCCGTGACCCTCAGCATCGTCGCGCCACACAGGGCCTCCGCCCGCAGCCCCTGCGGCGCCGTCGCGGCCTGGCTGTGCCCGTGCTGCCCCCGGCCCCGGAGAGCTGCCTGGCCTAGGACCACGGCCCGGGCCTGCCCTGTGAGCCAGCGTTAGGCGGTCCGCAAAAAGCCTGGCACGACGCCTGCACTCTGGGTGGGCTTAGCGAATGCGTGGCCCAGTGGGAAGTGTGGTTTCCGCTGCTTCAATCGTGCTGATGGTAAATTCCTGAGAAAGTGTCGGGACCTCTGGGGATCCACGAAGGTGGTGATGCTAAGAGCGAGTCAGGGTCGCCCGGGAGGGGGCAGTACTGAGCAGCGAGCACATCTGGAGGCCACGACGCCGCCGGGTGGCCTTTCGCAGGGGTGGTGGCCCCCGCGCTGAACCCTCTTCTCGCCAGGCTGGGGTGCCCCGGGGGGCATGGGCGGGCTTGAGTGCAACGTCAGCCCTGTGGATTTATTTGTCTGGAGCGGGGTTAAATTATACATCAAGCTGCTGTTGCCTCGGCCTTTGAGCAATCATTTCTTGGCTGATCTTTGAAGGGAGAAGAGTCAGGAAATGAAGAGAAGATTGGCGGCTGGGACCTGGATGTGGGATGGGGAAGGCTGAAGAGGGCCTTACGGCTCCCTAGGGGTTTCAAGTTTGTTGAATGAATGAATGAACGAGTGGAGGGCTACTCGGGAGGAAGTGGCCTTTAGGAAATCATGCCAATCTCTCTCTCTCTCTCTATTTTTCCTGTGATTATAATTAAGGATACTCTATTTTTCTTTTTCTTTATTTCTTTTCTTACATTATTTATTTTTGCTTTTTAGGGCAGTTCCCGCGGCATATAGAGGGTCCCAGGCTCGGGGTCCAATTGGAGCTGTAGCTGCCAGCCTACACCACAGCCACAGCCGCAGCCACGCAGGATCCAAGCCGCGTCTGTGACCTACACCCCAGCTCACAGGAACGCTTGATCCTTAACCCACTGAGCCAGGCCAGGGATCGAACCCGCAACCTCATGGTTCCTAGTCAGGTTCACTGCCTCTGGCCCACAGCAGGAACTCCCTTTTTCTTTTTTCTGTCTACCGTGTTCCTGCTCAGATCGTATCTTTGTACTGAATGAGGCAATGCCGGCTTGGCATTCACATCATACGCCCGGGTGTTTGCAGAGCTATCGTGTCATTAGTCACTGCCTGCTGGGTTCTGCTTTCATGTTTCCACATAAATGAGTCCCTCCCACTCCCTCAGTCATGTCTGTCCTCACTCTCTGATCTTCTTCCAGGCTTTCCATCTCTTGGGGGCCCCGGAGCACCTCGCTGAGGATGCAGAGTCTCAGGTGAGGTAGAGCCGGAGGTACCCGGAAGGAGAAGAGGGCGTGGGGATGCAGGGAGTCGGCCCTGCTCGTGCAGGTCCGGGTTGGAACCAGGGATAAAGGCACTTCGCCACGGGCCACCTTCTTGGTACAAAATGTCCAAACTGTTTCTAACGTAGTCACTCTTTGCTCGCTGCGCTCACTAAGAAATTTTGAAAGTTTCTACGATACATCATAGTGCATTTCGTGTCTTTGTCCGCATAACCTGTCTCGTGACACTGACACATTAGGACAGGGATGATAACTGTGCAAAAGGAGACGGCGCCGGATGGCAGGAGCGCGGAGAAGATGGGACGGAGACCACAGGAGGGGTCTTAACTTTGGCCGGGAAGACTGTTCTGGAAGAGCCCTGGCGAGCGGGCACGTGGGTGTGGACAGAAGCCAGTGAGGATCGGGGAGGAGGCGGAGGAAGACAGAAACTGGGTTGACGGTCCCCCGTTGACCTCAGCTTCTTTGGTGCATCGGGAGGCAAGATCGTCAGCGGAGAGTGAACAGCAATGAGGATGGAAGGGGTTTTGAGCTTTTCACAAGTTACTCTTGGGGCGTCCCCACCATGGCTCAGCGGTTAACGAACCTGACCAGCATCTGTGAGGAGGCATGTTCAATCCCTGGCCTTGCTCGGTGGGTTAAGGATCCGGTGTTGCCCTGAGCTGTGGTGTAGGTCACAGACATGGCTCGGATCCCACGTTGCTGTGGCTGTGGGGTAGGCCGGCAGCTGCAGCTCCGATTCAGTCCCTAGACTGGGAACCTCCGTATGCCGTGGGTGCAGCCCTAAAAAAGCAAAAAAGCAAAGAAGAAGAAAAAAAATGACTCTTGGAGTTCCTGTTGTGGCTCCTCCAGTTAAGAACCTGACATAGCATCCGTGAGGATGCGGGTTCTATCCTCGGCTTCGCTCAGTGGGTTAAGGTACTAGCTTTGTCGCAGGCTGCAGCATAAGTCGCAGGTGTGGCTCAGACCCGGTGTTGCCATGGCTGTGGTGACAAGAGGCTTCAAGAAGGACAAACCCTGAGGTGTCCTTTGTGCGTGGGACCTGGGCCGAATCTGGGTTTCCCGTGAAGGGGCCCCTTGCCTGGCTCCTTCCAGACACAGCATCCCGAACTCCCTCAGCAGTTTCTCCTGGGAACTCTGCCCTCGCAGGTATCCACCTGCAAAACCTGTGCTTCATTCAGAGCCGAGCCCAACTACCCCTTCTGTGAAGGGGTCCTGGCCTCCCCTGGGCCTCTGCCCACTTCCCCAGCAGCTTCAAAACTTGCCTTGAAGCAGGGGAACATGGCCAAGCCCGCGAGCTCTCTTAGTGGCCAGGGGGCCCTGCGAAGGCAGGGATGGGTGTCCACGGGGACGTCTGTCTCCTGTACGCGTCAGGGACACAGGACATGTGTGTTCACTTGAAAAGTCTTTCCATTGACTTGAAATCCACCTCCTTGTCGTTTTCACTTTGGAGGCCTAGTTCTTCCTTTTGCTCAACAGAGGGAAGCCTTCTGAGAGTGGTCGTTTCCCAGCAAGGCTTCCCTTCAGGGTCAACAAGGCTGGGTCCAGACCAGAGTCCTATGGCTTTGATTTCTTAAATTTCACTATACTTTTTTGAATTACTACATTTGGTTTTTATTAGGTACCGTTGGTTTACAAAGCTGAGTCAGGTGCTGCTGTGCAGCACCTTGGCCCAGTCGCATAGATGCACAGGCATTCTTTGTCGCATGTTATCATCCATCGCCGTCTATCCCGAGACTGGATGAGTTCCCTGTGCTGTCCAGCAGGACCTCACTGCTTGTCCATTTGGTCAGTAGAAACGTCCCTGCCCTCATCCCTGTCTTCTTGGTGCTCTGGGGTTGATTAATGGCCCTTTGAAAGCCCCGGAACAAAAAGCATTAGAATGACAAAACGAGATGAAACAAAACGAGTTGAGACAAAAGGAGATGAAACAGTACAGATGCGGTTTAGCGCCCAGTCAGCTGTCAACCTTTAGTCTTCAGCTGGATTCAGGATGGACCTTAGTGAGACTGAGACGGCTGCTAAAAACACCTGTATGACGTCAAACTCTTGGTCCAGTGGACAGCAGGGAGGTCAGTTTAGATCACGAGGGCCCCTTACGTGAACTTTTGGAAGGCCCATCTTCTCCCCTTGAATTCGAACCTAGCTTAGTCTGTCGCGCTTCATCTGATCTGGTTTTATTCGTTATCGCAGCAAAACCAAACGTTTTTGAGTGTGGTGCCGCGTTAGTTGTGTGACCTGTTTGATCCGTGTGCGGGACAGTGGTCAAGATGAGAGCCGAGCAGGACAGAGTCAGGTGCTGTCCGTTTGTTCCACACCTGTAGCCAGGGAGCACTCACATTCATCCGTGCTTTGTAGGCGCCCCGATTCAGGGAGCTCTGAATTCTGGGCTGAGAAAGGTCTGAATTTGCTCACCAACAGGATATGACACGAATGCTTATTTTAAAAATGGCCGAAATCAAGCTTTCACGTGTTTTTGCGATCTGCCTGTAACCCGTGGAGCAAAATTACAGCGCCTTGAAGAACATGAATTGGGAGCCCGACGCGGATAACGCTGAGTCGTGTCCCTCCCCAGTCTTGTGACGTTAAAGAAATTTCTAACATCTCTAGGTCACAGCTGCTCCACCCCTTCGGCCAGAATAGTAGTGGTTTCCGTTTCCTGGGTAGTTGTCAGGAAGTGAGTCTGCTTCTGTCGAGAGTTTAACAGAGAACCGAGCATAGAGCAGTTGAGTTCAACACCCGTTATTACAAAACTAGTGGACCCATCGGGAGGGGGTGGCTGCTTCAGAGGAAGCTGCAACGGACAGCACGAGGGGCCTGAACCCGGCCAGAAGCCAGACTTGAACCCAGTTTTAAAGTAGAATCACTCAGCCGGCATCTGAACCTCTGGAGGTTCAGGTGCTTTGGTGTCTCTGCGCAGGAGGAGATCGGCGAGAGGCGACGTGATGGGCAGGAGATAAATCTGTCTGATAGGACGCTTGTGAGAGATGCAAGCAGGGGGGCAAGGAGGCTCTGCCCCCCAGATCCGGTGGCTACAGTTTGATCTTTCAGGGGGAGAGGGGGTGAGAAGAGGCTGCCTCTTCCTCTTCCTCCTCCTCGGTAGCCCGTAGGAGAGTATTGGACCTTCTAAGGTCCAACTGGGACGAGTCCTGATGCTTATTCAGATCAGCAGAAGGGTGGTCCTGAAACTCAGCCCTCGGTCTGAACCTGAATGCAGGCCTCACCCCACCCCCCCAGTGACCAGAGGCACATCCCGCCCGTCAAGCAAGACGGCCTCACGGCTCCCATGGTCCTCGGGGGCCATTCGTTCCGTAGAGGGGTCTCCCCGGTTCCCCTCTCCACCGGGGTCCTCGCTGGCACGTCTACGACCACCCCCCTCCAACCCTATCCAAACCACTCTGGTCACCAATGCAGCGCGTGCAGAGGACTTTCTGAGCCATCCTCCACCAGCAGCTGGGTGTCCTACAGTCACCTGAATGCCGAGTTAGGCGCCACAGACGAAGACAGGGCTCGGTCCTCCTGGACAGGCCGCCTCTCCCACTTCAGGTGCCAATCACAAGGCCAGGTTGTTACCTTCATGCTTCCGACCTGTTGGCTGGAGGTGGGAGGTTCCCACCGCCACGTCCTCGGCTTGGATTTATCTGGCTCGCAGCACTCAGAGGGATGTGTGCTTACTGGGTCACCAATTTATTCTAAAAGGATGTAACTCAGGAACACCCAGACGGGAGAGATGAGCAGGGTGGGGTCTGGGGAAAGGGCGGGGAGCTGCCACGCTCTTTGAACAATTAATTCCACCCTCCTTGAGTCTCCACACGTTTCCCCACGAGGCAGCCCCCCACCCCTTTGAGGTTTTGCGGAGGACTGATTTCAAAGACAGGATTGATCAAATCTTGGGCCACGGGTGGTTGAAGCAAATTCTAGCCCCTCTTCCCACCCCCTGACCTGAGGGGGTGGGACTAAAGCGCCAACTCTCCAGTCACGTGGCTGCTTCAGGGTTGGTTCTCCTGGCACCCTGGTGGGGTCGTCCTAGCTTCTTAGGTTTGATCCGAAAGCCACTCTTTCTCACTCTCCAGGTAGGAAACCCCATGGGTTCTGGAGTTCTGAGCCCGCCCTGGGGCCAGATAGAGTCCTTCTCTATAAAGCACAGTATCACAAGGGAGGCTCAGTCGGAGGCCCCCCTGAGAAGAAGGTGCTGAGCAGAGCACACGAAGGGGGCCTGAGCCGGGGGCTGTGTGGGCAAAAGCGAGTCCAGGGCTGACTGGGACAGGCCTCTGTGCCTGAGGCCCCGCCAGGTGAGCGGGGCTGGGTCCCAGGGAGGAGGGAGGGGGCGGGAGGGGGGCTGGGAGAGGCAGCGGGGTTTCACTCTGAGAGCTGTGAGGCCACCATAGGAATGCGACTCATGGGACGGGTGACCTAAGGGGACCTCTGCTCTAAACCAGCGCCCTAGCTGGTGTGGGGCGTAGAGGAAGGCGGGGGGAGGGGGGGCGGGTGCAGTGATCCAGCAACGCGTGATGGTGTTTCGAGGTCACCGGAAGGGCGAAATGGGGAGGTGGCGAGAGGCTGTCAGTCTCTGGGTGTATACGGCCACGGAAAGGGGGAGGGGGGACGAGGCCCAGGGACCTGACCTGAGCCAGCCCGGAGTCTGAATTGGTGTTTACTGAGATGGAAAGGTGAGGGAGTGTTTGTGGTGGCCCCAGCGGTACTGAACCCGACTCGGATCCATGAGGACAAAGGTTCGATCCCTGGCCTCGCTCAGAGGGTTAAGGATCCATGAGGGGTGGTGTAGGCCGCAGATTCGGCTCAGATCCCACATTGCTGGGGCTGTGGTGTAGGCCGGCCACGCAGCTCCGATTTGACCCCTAGCCTGGAAATTCCATATACCACGGGCGTGGCCCTAAAAAGACAAAAAAAAAGAAAAAAATCCTGTTCCCAAGTTGTCCCTAATAAGGCTTTCCCAGCTTCCTGCCCACCCCTCCCCCCCATCTCCCTCAGACGCCTTTTTTTTTCCCCTTCAGGCTGCCTGCACCCGTGGCTTCTGGAAATTCCAGGGTGAGGGGTCTAAGCGCAACAGCCACAGCCATAAGGATCTGAGCCGCATCTTGACCTAGGCCACAGCTTGCAGCTCCGATTCGACCCCTCGCCTCGCAACTTCCATGTGCCTTGGATGCCGCCCTGAAAAAAGAAAGAAAGAAAGAAAGGAAAGAAAAAGGAAAGATGAGACGAAGAGGCCCAGATGGGGGAAGCGTATCATCCAGTGGTATGAGGGTACCAGGCAGACCCCCCGGGGTTCGGGGCACAAAAGCTCTGGCTCATGCGTGTCTCTGCTGCCCTTTGGCGGGAAGCTCTGCTCGGAGTATTCCGTCGGGGCCGCAGGGACCGAGGCCCATCCTGACCTCAGCCCCTCACCACAGCAGTCGGGAGGGAGCCTGGGGACCTGAACCCTGGCTCCTCCAGCCGCTGCTGGGCGGTGAGGTCACTTCCCTCACATTGTGTCAGACAAAGCTGCCCTGGCGCTGTGCCCGGCTTCAAAGCAAGGACGAGGGCAGGAAGTGCAGCCCCACCACATGCCCAGGAACCCGAGACGGCCATCGGGTGACTAGTACCGGTGACCACTGCTGATGAGAAAACCAGGAGAGGGGTGTGTGTGTGTGTGTGTGTGTGTGTGTGTGTCTTGGACACAGCTGTGCAGTAGGAGGGGTTGTGTCCAAGTCTGAGGTCCCGGGGACAGTCAGGGCTGGATCCTGGCTTGTGGAGCCCAGCGTTTCTATCCTTTTCCCAGAAGCTTCTTAAAGAATTCAAGGGGCGGGATAAACGGGGCGTTTGGGATGTACCCCTGCACTGCTGCCTGTGTAACAGACGAACACGGACCCCCTGGGGAGCACGGGACTCGGTTCGGTACCTTGTGAGAACCTATAATGGAGAAGAGTCAGCATCACTTTGTGTACACCTGAAACTAACACAACATTGTGAATAAACTGCTGCAACAAAAAAAAAAAAAAAAGATAAAAAATTCAAGGAGTTCCCATTGTGGCTCAGTGGTAACAAATCCAGTTAGTATCCATGAGGATGCGGGTTCCATCCCTGGCCTCGCTCAGTGGGTTAAGGATCTGGTGTTGCTGTGAGCTGTGGGGTAGGTCACAGATGCGGCTCGGATCTGACATGGCTGTGGCTGTGGGGTAGGCCAGCAGCTGTAGCTCCGATTCGACCCCTACCCTGGGAACCTCCGTATGCTGTGGGTGTGGCCCTAAAAACCAAAAACAAGGAAAAAAATGATTACAAAAATTCAAGATTCAATACCAAATTAGGTATAGTGTCTCAGAAGTGGCTGTACAAGTGAGAGGCCCTGTTAAGCTACATGGACTTGGGGGTGGGGGGTGGGGCGGGGAATCCATCTCTGAGAAGAAAGCCCAGCACAGCAAATGGGGGGTTCACTAGGTACCAGAGGGTTTTAAGGGGACTGGATGAAGTCACCGATATAAATAAAAGCATCCTTGATCCTGGGGTAATCCAGTGTTTTGAGAGTGAGAAGCAGTCAGCAAAGGAGACTGAGGTAGCCAGTGAGATAAGTTTGAAAACAAAAAAATTATTTTTTTCTTCACATTGACTTCGAGCTCTCTCTCCTTTAGGGTGCAGGGTTTTTTGTTTTTTGTTTTTAATTAAAAACATTTTTTAAGGTTGCACCTGTGGCATATGGAAATTCCTCCACCACAGCCACAGCAACACCAGATCTGACCCGAATCTGCGACTTAACACCACAGCTCATGGCAGCGCTGGATCCTTAACCCACTGAGCAAGGCCAGGGATCAAACCTGCATCCTCACGGAGACTAGTCCGCTTCCTAACCCCCGAGCCACAACGGGAACTCCCTCCTCTAGGGGGCTGTTTATTTTTTACTCCATCTCTTTTCTCGCCTACTGCAAGACAGAGAGGCTTGGATCTTTTAATACCTGCATTCAAACACCAGCCGTGGCATCAGACCAATGTAGTTCAAAGAGAAATTTACCATCGAACCAGGAGTATGAGAGACAGACTTGACAAGTCAGAACATGAAACCGTAACTTCCAGCCCTGTCACCCATCTGCTGCGTCACTAGGTCACGTAATCCTCCGGACCCCAGCGTGCACATCGACAAAACGAGGGCATGGCATCTTCTCCACAGCCTTTCTGACTCTGCCGTTTGGCCCCCATGACCCGTGTTACCGTGGCTCTGGCCTCAGGACTGGATCGCATCCATTTCTGGGATGTATATTTAATGGCTTTCACTGATTTGTGTGAACATTTCCGTTTCCTATTCATTTTACATTGATGAAGATCGAAGCAATTGAAGGCAAAAAAGAATGGAAGCTTAAAGGCAGGAAAATGGCCTGCTTGCCATTGGGGATTCGAGGCAAAGTGTAAGAAGTGTTATTTAATCCCTTTGTAAACCTCCCCTCTATTATCAGAGGGATGTAATTAATAGCAGACTCCAACTAACACGATTTAATCATAGAAGCGGCAGACTGTTAATTTTCTAGGGCTGCTGCAGCAAAGTGCCACAAACAGAGTGTCTTACACAGAAGGGGTTGCCTCTGAGGTCTGGAGGCAGAAGGCTCAGATGGCTCTAAATGCTGTCCTGGGGCCCATGTCACCGGAGCAAAGCGCTGGAACGGCGGCCGTGTTACTCACGCATTGAAGTGAAAGGACATTTTCAGAGAGGGAGAGAAACTCGCGTGCCTGCAGGTTCACAGAGACCCCACTCACTGCGCGGTGGCCTTTGCACCCCACAGTGCGGCCTGAGTGGAGACCCGCTTGGAGCTTCTGATTGGTCTTGGGCAGGAGACCTTACGTGCACGGGGCGCAGGTTAGATGGTGGCCCGGCGAGGAGCGGGTGACCTGCCCTCTCCAGCAGGGAGGAGCAGCCCCGGCTGGTCGAGGTGGGGGTTGGGTCATGACCACGCGACAAGGCCACAGGCTTTGGGATTAATTTCTGTGAAGGGGACTCGAGCCTATCACCCAAAGACACCAGGGAAGGTTCCGCCCGGCCTCTCTCCCACCCCTGGCAGTCCTTGGCTGGTGTCAGCCCGACTCCCTCTTCACGTGGCTTTCTCGCTCCCTGCGCGGGTCTCTGGGTCCACATGTCCCCCTTTTGAAAGATAACATTCTGTTTGTCTTCCAGGGCCCAGGCTAATAACCTCACTTTAACTTCATTTCCTCCGAAAAGACCCTTGTTCCAAAGAGGGTCACATTCTGAGGTCCTGGGACTGGGACTAGGACCGGGGTTTTACTCCTGGATGCCAGGGCGCCGACGTAGCTCTCTGGGGCTGGGACCCAGTTCAGCCCATTACGCGAACCGCAGCTGCTGCCCAGCCTCTCCACCCCTCCCCCAGCACCAGTTCATCTTCTACGGAAAGGCCAGTGTTTTCTTGCTGAAATGCACCTCTGACCTTGTCACCTCACTGGGACAAATCCATCAGTGGCTCCACATGGACCTTTTGGATAAAGTGCAATTTATCAGCACAGACCCCAAGCTTTTCTCGCTCTGGAATCTGCCTGCCTCTGGAGCCTCAGCTTAAACCCTAACTCAGCCCTTAACAAACATGAGGGGTTTCTCTGAATGGAGCATTTTGTTTGTGCCTTTTCGCAAGGCTGCTTCCAGCAAAAGCCTGTGTGCCAAGGAGGAAAAGGCAGCCCACCAGGGAGGACGAATTCCAAAAAAAATCCCCTTCCTCGGGGGAGAGGCTGCCTCAGTGCAGGCTCCATACACAGCGGGGGCTGAATTTCGGTGCCCAGTGCTCCTCCTCCTCCTCCTCCAGCACCGAAACAAAATAATACGTCCATATATGGCCACCCGACTCTGTACACACATGCAGCAGGAATTCCCCAGGCAAAAATTCAAAAATACCTCAGGTCTGTGCCCACCACCAACTCCTCTCTGATCTCCCCAGCCCATTAGCTGAGAATAGAGGGTTCAGTGGGAGCCCCGAGGGACGAGCCCTCCCAACACCTGCTGCAGGGAGGGCCAGGTGGTTTCCTTGGGAAAGGCCGTCCCCTTCCACGTGGGCACCGGGTCTGTCCACACTCAGGGTCTCAGTCCTCAGCACAGTGTATCACATCCGAAATGAGATGCTTCCATTTGTTTCTTGAGCAGCAAAGGCTCTGGGAATTCACAGGCGCTGGAATAGCTGAAAACGGTGCTGAGGCTGTGAAGCTCCACGGAGTCCCAGGCAGGCCGGCCTGCTCTGGACGGAAGCTGTTCAGGGCCAGGAAGCAGTCGTAGATCGTGGTCCTGGGCCCAGGCTACTCACCAACCAGCTTGATGGCGAGATGACTCAATCGCTTCGGTAAAAACCTTTAAAGCTCTTCTGTTGGATGACTTTATAGGTTCTCTTGTTCACATTTCTCCCCTGGCTGCTTAAATTTTTAAAATTTCACTCTACCGTACACACCCTAAAGTTCTGCTTGGTAGGAAACCGACAAGAGATGATTCTCCGTCAATCCCACAATAGTATGAATTCAATCGACACATTTAAAGCTTCGAACTGCTGGCTAAAATCCGTAGACAGTGGGTGGGGAAGAAATGCACATCTTGATTTGGGGCGAGGAGGAGGAGCTCCAGGGCCCAAGGAGCGTGTCAGGGAGAAAGGCGGGGAGGTGGCACCGGCACCATTGCACCTTGACAAGGCTGAATTCTCTAGTTCATCCACCAGCCTCTAGGATGGCGAGCCCTGCCTTCCTGGGGCCCAAACCCATTCTAAGCAAGGCTAATTGATAGGACTCTGTTCAGTCAAAGAAAAGAGACGCACAGAAGCAACACCTGAGAGGTATGCTGAAAAAGGCGGCCAGTCTTAGCAGCCCTAGAACCGTCTTGGTTCGTGCTTTTCCCTCAGGGCTGGAACTGAGCATTCCACCGAGGAGAAAGAGTCTGGGAATCCAAGGCCCAGCAGCCTATACTTGGGGCAAGACGAGAGTGGAGTAAAACGCTCTTCAGGCCTTTTCCAGATGGACAGAAGTCAGGCTGAAAAAAATAACTCGAGAAAAGGCAAAGAGTGGTTTGCCAGACTCGGAACTCTCTGAGTACAGGAATTTCTCCTTGTGGGAATATCTTGGTAACAGACCTGCACACTCAAGCCTCCTTATAAAATTTGAGGACAGGCCTAAGGGACCCCATTTTTCCACTGTGTACCGGGCTGTCACAGCATGGCTGGAGTTATCTGTAAATCAGGAGACTACCCTGAAGGGAGAAAAGCATTTTAGGATTCCTGAGCCCTTCGCGGGGCAGGCGGGAACACTCGGGCTTACCCTGCTTCCTGCCCGAGTCTGAACTGGGGAGAAAGCAAGCCTGGCAGGCACCTCTTCTTTGCCTCACAAAGGCCTTGAGAGTTTCTGAGTAGGTGGAGAAGGGTTGGTGATGCCTATTTTCCAGGATTTTATAAACTTTATTTTACAGAGTCAGTGCAACACATTATTGTCCTTAAAAATGACCCCCCTGGTGGTCTATTCTACCCATGTACCTAACACCGATTTCAACAGGGCAGAGTCGGTAGTTTCCCCCGAGAAGAGCCTTCCGGCCTCCGGCTGCAGGTCGTCAATGTCCGTGTGTTTCCGAAGCTCGGGCTCGAAAGCCACGCCTCCGCTTTCAGCTCGCCGGCCTCCTGCTCAGCTCCCCTCTGCCCTCTCCTCCCTCTTCGGAGTTGTTTGCCTTTTTCTCCCTGTGATCTTTGCTGCAGAGATCTTCCTGGAATCGGATCCAGGGAGCATTTGAATCCAAGGAAAGAAGCGATCGGGCCCTGCTCGCAGGACTGGTCCGGGCCCTCCCGCTGTCCTTCCCGGAGCAGGCGCCTCCGCTCGCAGTCTGGGCGGTCTTCAGAGGAGGTCCGACGTCCCTTTCAAGAACTGAAAGCTGACCAAATGCAGAAGCGGACTCTGATCTTGTCTGGGCCTTGGTCTTTTGAGCCAAACAGTGACTCATTTGTAAATGACTAGTGTGACCGGGCGCTTTCAATGTGATCTTTATCTACACAAATCAGCACAGTTGCTACAGCTGCTGCGGCTAAGGTGCGGTCTGCACAGCAAGTATTTTCGTCGTCTTTGGAAACCATGCGTTCTTAATCTAGTACCTTTCAAATCCTACAACGGGTCTTGCATAAACGATAGTTTCTGGTTTCGGTTTGAGTAGCAGTCACTCTTGACTAAAGAACTCTACCCCTTGTGTGAAGTGGGACTGGAGGTGCCAGGGATGAGAGGTGGGGCCTGAGCCTTTATCATTTCTTGGTCTCCAATCAAGTAGCAATTAGCCTCTCATCCCCTCCCTCTTCCAATGCTACAAACAAAACACAAAAGAACCTGGCAGGGAGTGGGGGCGTTTGAAAGCCCAAACCCAGGATGCTGTATTTACCTGCTAATTTGCCTTTCGGTGAGCAGGCTGAGAAAGGGTTAGACTCTCAGATCCAGAAAGGCCAGTCCACATGAGTTAGTCCAGATCGCTCCCTTACGGAGGTGGACACTGAGGTCAGAAAGTTGGGAAGACTTTCCCCAAAGCCCCAGAAATCTGGGGAGAGAGAGGGTTAAGTCCATCCCGTAGAACTTCCATTCCTCATCGAATGCCCTCCAAGAGTGTAATTCGAACTGACCCCATGACCTTAAACAGTTGGTCCCAGTTTTTCTTTTTCCTTTTTTCGGCTGCACCAAGGCAGCATCTGGAAGTTGCTGGGCCAGGGATCCAATCTGAGCCTCAACCGTGACCTATACCAGGTCCTTAATCCATGGTGCCACAGTGGGAACTCCAGTCCCAGCTTTTCTTTTGTCTTTTCTTTCTTTCTTTTTTTCTTTTTAGGGCCACATGTGTGGCACATGTAAGTTCCCAGGCTATGGGTCTAATCAGAGCCGCAGCTGCAAGCCTACACCACAGCCACAGCAACGCGGGATCTGAGCCTTGTCTGTGACCTACACCACAGCTCACGGCAACGCCAGATCCTTAACCCACTGAGCGAGGCCAGGGATCGAACCCGCAACCTCATGGTTCCTAGTCGGATTCGCTAACCCCTGCACCACGACAGGAACTGCTAAAGACAGATTTCTTATCATGATTGTTGTCTGTGTGCTAATAAACACAGAGAGTGTTAATCTAATTAATAACCATAATAAAAGCAAAGACCTCAGCGCTTTGGATTTTCCTTGCTGATCTCTGACTGATGAGAACAGTTCAGAATCACTTAAACTGACTCTCATTTCCAAGTCCGGATGTCCTGGGGGACATTTGAGATTCACTCCGCCCCCCTAAAGCAAAAACCTGGGGCGCTCCAGTACTCAGACTGATCACCAGCTTTTACTCGTGGACTCATACTTACTGAGCCCACATGAAGTCCCCACATGGCTCTCCTGCGCCTCCAAGGAGTCACAATTGCAAAACCATTGAACAATGCCCACACTTCTCCAACTGCCATGTCTCAACTAAGTTGACAACACACGCTGCTCAACTGATTTTCCCACAGTGAATCATCCAGAGAAAGACGATTTCATGCGAACTTTCATTTTCTCCCAGCAGCATCGGCGGAAAGAGGGAAAGCGACCTTGGTTTCACGGGAGAAAACCCACCGGTTTGGCACACTCTTCAAGGAGCACATGCGCTTTTCGCACTGACTCCGAGAAATAGCAGGTCCCTTTCTGTTTGATTTCCTAAATTGTGCTCTGTGAACTATTACCTAGAAGCCCTAAAATGTTGGATTGGGACGCATTTATTCATTGATTTTATTTGATTTCATTTTTTTGTCTTTCGAGGGCCACACCTGCAGCATATGGAGGTTCCCAGGCTAGGGGTCCAGTTGGAGCTGTAGCCACCGGCCTACACCACAGCCATAGCAACTCGGGATCCCAGCCACATCTGCAACCTACCCCACAGCTCACGGCCCTGGATCCTTAACCCGCTGAACAAGGCCAGGGATTGAACCTGTGTCCTCATGGATGGTAGCTGGGTTTGTTAACCACTGAGCCGTGATGGGGCCTCCTGGAGCACATTTAAGCTTAAGTACGTTAGCAGCTGCGACAATAGTCCAAGGTGGCTGCCTCTTGCTGTCCAGAATGTGAGTAAACACACTGGGCCGTTTCATTTCTTAGTTGATTGAATCTTAGAGAAACGAAGCAGGGTTTCAGGTTTGTGGAATGGGATTGAAGCCTGGGGAGGGCTGCTAGCACTAATGAGGAAAATGATACCTAGGAATTTCTTCATTGCATTAAGTAAAAGAAAAAAAAAATCCTTTAAGGGGAGGTTGATTGGTTGATTCTTAATTACAGGATTAAGTCCTTTTTTTTTTTTTGCTTTTTTAGGGCTTCACCCTCAGCCTATGGAAGTTCCCAGGCTGGGGGTCAAATCGGAGCCACAGCAACAACAGATCAGAGCCACATCTGTGACCTACACCACCGCTCATGGCCATGCCTGAGTGAGGCCAGGAATGGAACCCGCATCTTCACGGATACCGGTTGGATTCGCTTCTGCTGAGCCACGACGTAACTCCCGAAGGCCTATTTTGATTTAGGGTCTGTTTTGCACGGGGCCTGGCTTATCTGCTCGTTGACAGTGACAGGTTTCTAACTCGCAAGGTTCAGACGCTTAAACTTCAAACCTCAACACTGAGTCATGTCAGGTGATCTTGATTACATGAGGCAGAGAATCGAGGCAGTTATCCCTCATTCACACCCCCGAGAAAAGATTCGGCTTGACTTACCCCGGAAGTGCCCCAATTTTCTACTGAAACCCTAGCAGCTCCGGTCTGATAACTCTTCCCTTTTAAAATGTCTTAAGGGCAACGCGAATAGAGTGGCCATCAGAATCTCTTCAAGTGTTTTTATGTTTAGTGAATTTCCAGGTCACTAAGCACATTTTTTTCCCCCAGGAAGCCGATTCAGGAATTCCTTTGAACCCTTAGTTCCAAAAGAACATCAGCCTCTACCCCTCTTTTCTCTCGCCAGTTGTGTGCTCTCCCTCAGAATAGTGAGACGCGTTTGGAGAGAGGCAGGGGCTTGTGTTGAGACAGGCCACAGGGGAAACAGGATGCCCCGAGCGAAGGCGGAGCCTGCCAATCCGCCACAGTAGACCCTGCTGGGCGGTGGGGCAGCTCGACCTCCGCTGCTGGGCTGTGCTTTCCTGGGGTTCTAAGTGCAGGAGGCAGAGGGGCAGCAGTCGGAAAAAGAAAGTGCAGGAAGCAGCAAAACCGTGCTACAGGTGCGCAGGGGCGCCAGAGCCAGGTCGAGTGGAGAGGGAACGCTGAAAACCTTCCAAGGCCCAGGCAAGATGCTCCCTTTCCACTGATGGCCTTTGTTAGATGAAAGGCAAGGGGCCCTTCGACTTGTGAAAGGGCTGTTGTCTTTCTCCACCAAACCCCGCCCGTCAAGGCGCTCCCACCAGGCCTCAGCTCCAAGCTCTCGGCTGGGGAGCGCAGGCCTGCCTGGGCGGGACACAGTTCCGGCCGACGTCCACGGGCTGACACGGCCGGTGCCGCTCACTTGTGTTTACCCAGCACCACCCGAGCCCGGAGGTGAGAACTGCATCTGGGCCCCGACCACGAACGACACATACAGGAGGATGCTGCGTGATGTCCACAGATAAGCCAGGACATGCTCTAAACCACCAGCTTATCTGGACCGGAAAACAAGAGATGTGTACGAGAATGCTAATTCTGTGAAAGTTTTTTGTTTGAAAAGCCGTAGGCGCTCTGAGAATCCCTATTTTGTCATGCCTAATGCCACTTTAGGAAAAAAAATTTCAGTAGCCACATATGTATCGAATGCCATGGAGAATTTAGAGCATTTTTGTGAACTCACTGTAATGCTCAAAGCAACCCCTGAGAGATCAGAGGGCAGCAAGCTTTCTGTAAAGAGCAGAGATTCCTGAGGCTTTGTGGGCCGACCAGGCTCTGTTGCAACTACAGGATTCTGTAGCAGGAAGCAGCCAGGAGAACGTGAGTTAGCAAATGAGTTTGTTCCAGTAACTTCATTTTTCTGGACATAGAAATTTGCATTTCATATCATTTTTACCTACCGTAAAACATTCTTCCTTCAACTTTTTTTCCCAGCCATTGTCACCTTGTGGCTCGAATGAAACGGGTAGAATTGGCCAACACCTCATTATTCACAGACCCGAGATGTATGTGGTTGAAAGATGGACATTGCTGCTGTCATGGCAACACCTGCAAGGTGCAGAGTTCGGGGAAAGGCAGCGCAGGGACCAGGAGGTGGCGCTGTGGGTGGCGCTGTCGCTCCGTGGTTTCCTGGACCAGTAGCATCAGCATCACCCAGGCCCCGCCCCAAACCTACAGAATCCACATCAGCATAGCGACGAGATCCTTAGGTTCCTCGTAAGCTTCAAGGTTATAATGAAATCTAAAAAGGCTGGGCTCTGGAATGAGAAGGTCTAGTTCAAATCTCCCATTAGGTACACGGCCTCGGCCAAATCCTTACTGTCATTAATATGCCTGTTTCCACACCTAAAGGCTGGAGATGACGGTCCAGGCCGAAGCCTTAGAAGTACCTTAGGGAGTTCCCGTCGTGGCGCAGTGGTTAACGAATCCGACTAGGAACCATGAGGTTGCGGGTTCGGTCCCTGCCCTTGCTCAGTGGGTGAACGATCCGGCGTTGCCGTGAGCTGTGGTGTAGGTTGCAGACACGGCTCGGATCCTGCGTTGCTGTGGCTCTGGCGTAGGCCGGTGGCTACAGCTCTGATTCGACCCCTAGCCTGGGAGCCTCCATATGCTGCAGGAGTGGCCCAAGAAATAGCAAAAAGCAAAAAGCAAAAAAAAAAAAGTGCTAGGATTGCTTAGGAAATGCTGACTAAGATTGCGTTTCAGAAAGTCGGGGCCCACGCACATCGTCAAGGTCCCTTCCCCGAGGACAGACGTACTTTCAGCCAGTCTCTCCAGGTGAATGACTGAGAGAACAGCTCCCCCTCCACCCCCTTTCCCACCCATCCCATCCATTAAAGAAAAGAAAGACACCAATGCTCCTGGCCGCAGAGTGTCAAATATATTGATGGCTGTAGAAGGACACGCGAGAGACATGTGTGGTCTGCTGAGACGGCGGGAAGCGTACGGACAGGCATATGCTCTGGTTTTCGAAACCATGTCAGGAAGTTCTCAGATGCATCTCTGTCTTGAACATAATGTTTTGGTTTTTTCTGCATCAGCACAGGTTACTGCTCTACAGTTTTCCCCAGAGTAAATAACTCTAACAGCTGTTGGCGGAGCAACTATGGATTGACTGAGATGTTTCACGAGGTGAGAACTATTTCACAATTAGATCGACCTCCGAGTTAACAGCAAGATGTTTTTCATGTGTTTGGTTCTCTGCTCTGGTTGGGGGAGTGGGGGGAGGACTTTTCCAATTTGTTTTCTGTTCACATGTTTAGTTGCCAACAGACTCCGAAAGGTAACGAAAATTAACAGTCTGTTAAAAAAAAATTAAACTGGCATTAGGCCATGGAGGTTGTTTTCCCCCAAGACTCTTAAATTCAGAACATTTAAATTACAAGAGGGAAAAAAAAGTAGGCATTATGGAAAGCTAAGTAACGACAACAAAAAAACCAACTACTGAAAAATACACCTGCCGAACACAGCGCTCCATGGTCAACAGCTCCGAAGGGCAAAGAAAACAGAAGGTCCTTCTAAAACGTGACACAGTCCAATGACAAACTCTGCTTTTTTTTTTCCTAGTGGCTATTTTCCTACCACAGTGTTGAGCTTCATTATTATATTAAATAACTTATATGGGTAAAAAGGAGTTTGCTAACCAGCAGCCAACTCAAAACCTCGGAGGAAGAGGAAGGAGGAGAATTCACAACACAGCCGCACTCAGGGACTCCGAGTCCGCAGGCAGCATCCAGCCAGCCTGGGCCCCCTGGGCCATACCTGGGAGCCCAGGTTTAGGATCTCAGTGGAGGGGTTTCTTTCCCTCCCTCCTCTCCCTTTTTCCTTTAAGTTACCAAAGAAACATGGGCTTCCTAAGAGCCAGCACTCAGCTGGGCAAGTCCCATTAGCAGCAAATGTTGAACCAAATTAAAACAAACAAACAAACAAAAAAAAACCACACACACAAAAGAAAAGGCTCCATCCAGGTGCAGAGCTGTGATTCACATGGAAATTCCAGGAGATGGATCGCAGCAGAGCCGGGATCTTCAGCGGATTCTTTCTCCAGGGTCCTCATGAACATTTCAGTCTCAGAAAATCTGAGTCAATCTGTCAGCTGTGGGGAAGGAGGTCCCCAACTGCTGAGCCTGCTGGCGGGGACTTCGTGATTTGTTTTGTAGCACTAGATGCCCGGAAACAGGGGCCAGCCCCTCGATGACGGGTGAGACAGAGCAGCAGAAGCAGCCGGTGTCCCAGGAGGATGTTGTATTAAACTCTGCCCAGGAGGCTGGACCTGAGAAATAAAGAAGACAAGATGAGAACGAAGGCGGCAGATGACCCAAACGAAGGTGCAAAGCCTCGCCTGACACGAGTTTCAGCTTTCCCAACTTTTGAGTTTGATTTTCCATGGTTTTAAAAAGGACAGGAAAACATAAAGCATTGAAGTCCTTTAGGTTATCTGGGAGAACTGCTAGTCAGTGAAAATAAATACGCACTGGAGTTCCCGCTATGGAGCAGTGGGTTAAGAATCTAGCTGTAGTGGCTCCAGCGTCTATGGAGGCACAGGTTCAATTCCCGGCCCAGAACAGTAGGTTACAGGATCTGGCATTGCTGCAGCTGCAGGGTAGCTTGGATTCAATCCCTGGCCTGGGAACTTCCATATGCCATGGGCACGGCCGCAAAAGAAAAAACGTACTAATGGAGATGGCCAAAACTTGGTTTACAGGTAGAGCTATATCTTGAGTGGCTTTCTGCTCACACACCCCACAAAAAACCAAAGGTCATTAATGATAAAGAGCTTTTAAATATATGCAGATGGGTTGCTCAGTAAATCAGAGCTGTTCTTATTCCACGCCCAGGGAGAGCATGTAAGTAGCAAGCGACACGAAAAGTGTCTCTCCTCACAGGTGCATCTGTCATTGCCACGGCTGAACCCAAGCGTCTGATGAGTGGCTCTTGGACCAGCAGGAGAAGCATCTCACTGCCTGCAAAGCTAATATACGTGCACGTTTTCAGGTAGGTACTCTCATTCTTTTTTTTTCTTTTGTCTTTTATCTTTTTTGTCTTTTGTACCCGTGGCTTAAAGTGGTTCCTAGGCTAGGGGTCTAATAGGAGATACAGCTGCCTGCCTACGCCGGAGCCACAGCAACACCAGATCTGAGCCGCATCTGCAACCTACACCACAGCTCACGGCAACGCCGGACCCCTAACCCACTGTGTGAGGCCAGGGATCAAACCCGAGTCCTCATATTGCTGGTCGGGTTCGTTTCCCCTGAGCCACCACGGGAACTCCAGAAACTTGTCCTCGATGCCAGGACTACATCTTCACTGCGCTTACATACATACCCTCACACGGCATCCACGCCGGGTGTGCCACTGCTGGGCCCGCAATGAATTTTTACCAGAAGCGTTACCATGAAGCATTTCTGAGCTGAGTCCCTCAGGCCAGTACAGCACGCCCTCTCTTTCATGTCACATTTTGAAATTCACTAAACTCTTCGGTGGCATGTCAACCAATCAAATGTTAAAAAGTTAAATGCAAACCGTGTGTGCGGGGCATATGCGGATATGGGGAGAGATTATATAATTTAATCTTTCACATTGACTGTTAACGCGTGACTTACAAATCCTTCCAAACGAACCTTGAATCAGTAGGACCGGGGCATTAAAGAATCATCATCAAAAAAGAATAACAACTAGAAAAGAAGTATGCGGTAGCTTTGGGTTTTATAATAAGGCTGGATTTCACAGGTAGTGCAGCTCACAGGGGTCACGTGTGTATTGCCAATTTATCTATTTTCCAGTTTTTAAAAAATCTGTAGGTAAAGTAACAACAGCTAAGCTGTACTCTGGGGCCAAACCGACTGAACTTTTGTTTGTTTGTTTTGTTTTAATTTTGGTCACACTCATGGCAGGTGGACATTCCAGGGCCAGGGATTAAGCCTGCACCACAGCCATGGCACCAATGGGTCCTTAACCCACTGCACTAGAAGGGGAGCTTCCCCAACTTCATGTTTTTACTCAACAGGAAGGGGATTAAAAAGATAAGAACTGGGGAAGGCAAGGTTCACCTAAAAGGGAGACCCATCGGAGCAATTCCCAAAGCTTCCATCCAGCAAGAGGTGTGCGCTCGGAGGCTCATGGTTGACATCTGTTAGTCTAATGGGAAGCAGTCAATATGCTTCAACACCAACACAACACAGAGTGATACAAAATTTCCATACAAATGTGCTCCTAGCAGACATAAAACCTTACAAAAACAGCACTGCTTTGCTCCCAGGCATTGGCCAAATGTAAAGTTTTATGTTTCTGTCTGGGATTCGAAAAACATCTCCAATCGCCTTTGCTATGCCTTGTTCTAATGACAGTAATTCTCATGCCTCTGGGCCTCGTCCCTCCTTCAATGAATCGTTCAAAGAAGGCCTGAAGTTTCCTTTGAAACAAACAAAATCACATCCAATCAAATGTATCTTAGATACTCTGGTTTATGAAACGGAGCCCAAGATCAAGTATAATGAAGGCTCCCAAAGGGCTGCGGGAAGACGAGAAATGGGCCTGTCAACGTGGAACAGAGAGGCACACGTTCCCGGAGTCTCTCAGCGGAAACACACACAGCCATGCTGATTCCAGTAATACTACAGCCTAAAGTACGGCACCTCAAAGGGTTAAAATACAAACTTACCTACCCTAATTTGGTTTGTTTTGGGTTTTTCTTTTGTCTTTTTAGGGCCGAACCTGAGGCATATGGAAGTTCCCAGGCTAGGGGGTGAATCAGAACTCCAGCCGCCGGCCTACACCACAGCCACACAGCAAGGCCAGATCCGAGGCGCATCTGCGACCTACACCACAGCTCAGGGCAACGCCGGATGCTTAAGCCACTGAGCGAGCTGAGAGATTGAACCAAGTCCTCACGTTACCACTGAGCTACAATGGGAACTCCCCCTAGTTCTGTTTGAAAGTACATTTGTCTGAAAACACCAATTGATTAACAAAAGTTTTAAATTTGAAAAGATCTGCATTACTCCAAAGTCCCAACTCTTTCTCTTTCTCTCCAAAGAAGGGACCTAGAGCTCATTGCTTAGTGACATTCAAATTTACTGAACCAGCAGGACTTGGGTCTCTTTCATCTCAGGTCAAATACAATTTTAGTATTAGAACTATTCAGAAATTGCATCTGAACTTCTTATCTCTTAGATGAAGATAATGCATCGGGCCCTGTTTTAACGTACCACGGGGTAATTTCAGTTCCTCATTCCATAAAATAACAGGGAAGAGACAGCAGAACAGAAGCACTGTATATCTGCCAGTATTAAAAGAGAGAGAAAAAGGCAGTAAAACTGAATGATGGCGATGAGGATTCCAAGCCACAAGATTCAGTTGGCAGGGGACAGGGGTAGAGAGATTTGGAAAAACGCAGCCCGGCCCGCGGCTTCCTTCACTTGAGGCAACAGCATCTTGAGATTCGCGCAGCACTGAGAAGCAAGGGCACCCACCTTAAGGACTTCCACCTGTCTTTCTCTATGTGATTTTCAGGTCCTTCACTCTCATAGGACGCCAGGTAGAGAGCTACAAGCAAGCAAAAGGAAGAACGCATCAACACTGCAGCCTTCTGATCCGGTCCCCACCACCATTCCGCCCCGGTCAACCTGAGCCAAACCCTGGAGCAAAACACACTCTCTGAAATATCAAATCACAATGGGAAGCTTCACAGTTTCATTAAGAACACAGATCGTCACTCTGCCCCCGACTGACCAGCTCCACAAAAACCCAAGGGTCTCCAGGCCACAAAGGCACCTGGTTAACGAAACAATTTAGGAGGCCAAAGACGCTCCAAAGTGCAACGCACGGGAGCCACCGTACTCTCAACTTCCTTTTACAAAGAGGGGGGTGAGAAGGGGAGCCTTCCCTTCAAGCCCAATTTTTTTTTTCTTTTTCTTTTTACGGCCACCCTCGCAGCATGTGCAAGTTCCCAGGCTAGGGGTTGAACTGGAGCTACAGCTGCCAGCCTACGCCACAGCCACAGCAATGGCAGATCTGAGCTGCATCAGTGACCTACACTGCAGCTCAAGGCAATGCTGGATCCTTAACCCACTGAGTGGGGCCAGGGATCAAACCCACATCCTCAGGGAGACTCTGTCAGGTTTTTAACTTGCTGAGCCACAACAGGAACTCAGCCCAATTTTTAAGACTTTTTAGCAGGTAAAAAGCCAGATTGTCTAGGCCAATTTTTCATCCTTCTAATGTTCTTCTCTTTAGAGTCAAAAAGTAGTCCAAAGATTTAAAAGCCTGTTATTATACTTTTCATCCTTCTAATGTTTTTCTCTTTAATTTTAAGTCAAAAAGTGGTCCAAAGATTTAAAAGCTTGTTATTAATCCTGTTTGTAGAGGTTCATAACGATCAAGCCCCCTCTGGAATGGGTCATATAATTCAGAATGTTCTTTAGCCGCTCTCCCAAACACTATCGATTTACTATGAGAAACAGTTAATAATGCTGTTGATTTCTATAACATTAAGATATAACAGATCGATAGAATCAATCCCCAAGTCTTCCACAAACTTTAAATTTCTAATCATTTTTTTTTCTGTACATAATCAGTGTTTCTGCATCAAATTCCCTAGTCTTTTAACAGGTCAAGACTTTATACCACTTTTTCAAACAGCAGGAGGTAGCCATGAGCTATTTTGTTTTTCACGTTACCTTGCATATCAACATACTGCAACACACCTTTTTTCTGCATTAATGCAAACCCAAACAAGGGAAAAAAAAAAAAAACAACCCTTCAAAAACTTTCTATTTGTGCCCAAAGCTTTGCAGATCTAATATTATAGGGAATGTTTAAAGACAGAAATGACTCTTCTTGGCTAAGTAGCGAGTGTCTGACTGCAACAGTTTAGGGGTAAGTCACATCTGACGATGGAAGAGGTCAGAAGGCAGGCCTCCTCGTACGTGAGGCACCAGGCATCTACTCGCTGAGTTCGGGCCGGAGGGTCTGCGGATGCTCGGGGCCAGCAGGCTACCCACCGTCCTCGCTGAAGACGGGGACCGTGAGCAGGTACTGCAAGATCTTCCGGTCCCTCTCAAACGGACACTCCACTTGTTTCCACGTCATGAACTCGCTCACTTGCTTGGCCAGTTCCCAAAATTTCTAGAGAAGAATAAAACGAGAGAATGCAAAGGCAGTTACTAAAAATCGTGAGCGTGGAGGAGTCGACTCCGTTTACTGTCCTCTGCTGGCTTTTAATCTTCCGAACGACCTAATTTCCTTCAGTTAATAGAAACTGGGCGTGGATGGGAGTTCCCCGGTGGTCTAGGTTTAGGACTCCGTGCTCTCACCACGGTTCGGTCCCTGGTGTGGGAACTGAGACCCCACATCCAGCCACTGAAGGCTGAGGTAAAAAAACCAAAAAAACCCCAAAACAAAAAGAAAACCCCAAAAAACTAGGTATAGATATCTGCTAGGGAAAGGTAAAAGTTTACTCAGCTAACTCTGAATGGTAATTAATAATAACGGTGAGCGAGTTCCCACGATGGCACAAGACTGGCAGCATCTCTGCACCCCCAAGGATGCAGGTTCGATCCCCAGCCCAGCACAGTGAGTTAAAGCACCCGGGGTGGCTGCTGTGGCTAGGTCTAGGCTGCAACTGTGCCCGGGGCAACTGCGACTCTGATCTGATCCCTGTCCTGGGAACTCCCTAAGCCATGGGGTGGCAAAAAAAGAAAAAAAAAAAGACGCAGCTAATTTATTCTATTTAGTATTGCCCTTTTCTTACAAATGAGTAGGAAAGAGGCTAGTCCCTCTCTGTGCTCAGATCTTTGCAGCCTACCCTTACCTCGAAGTTGACGTGGCCGTTGGGAAGGCGGTTAGCACAGCCTTCATTGAGGAAATAAATATCTTTGATTAAAAGACTGAAGAATGGTATCACAATCTAGAGAAAACAAAAGATTCCGGTTTGTTTTGGGCAAATCAACACTGAGTCTCTCTTCAAACAACACAAGAGGTTAACGAACAATACGAGCTCTGCATCACATCATAGGCTACGATTAATGAAGACAGGTACAGTGTTGTGTTTACCTTTCCCACAGAATTGTGCTGAACATGCAAATACCATTAACAACAGCAAAGACAGGTGGCCCTGGGAGGCAGAGGGCTTCACGCGGCTAGTTTCCCCTCTTCTTCCCAGTGCAATAGCATATGATGACATCGGAACGCTCTAGCTGTACCCCAAGGACAAACAATCTAAAAGAACGCTTGCTTTTCACATTCAGCAAATCCTTAGAACAAAATATTAACGGAATACGTCGGCGCAGGTATCAAGAGTTTAAGGTGTATGCCTGCCGCTCGGCCAGGATCTGTCTTGTTTTTTATCATTTAGACATCTACGCTTTTATGGGACCTTCTTTTTTAGATGAACATTTTATTTCACCACGGAAGACACTATTCAAGATAACAGGAGAGCTCAGAGTTTTCGGTAATAATTGCTACAATCTTCCTATTGAGCAAACCTGGCCTTCGGGTGACAGAGCAAGTCAGTACCTGCTGTCGTGGGCAACCACAAAGCAGCACCTCGCTCAGCGCGGTGTCGGGCAGGCCCACGGGAAGGAGGAACGTGAATGTGTACATTCAAAGGGATGGTTGTTTAAAACACAATGAGCCTTGTTGAGTAAGACTTGCCTGCCTCACATCTTTGGGTTTGATACGATGGTATTTAATTAATTCACGCAAAATAATAACCTCTGTGAAAGTACCCTAAATCCTACTAAGCCAAGACTGAACAAAGAGCAAAGCTCGGAGCTCTCGTTGTGGTGCAGTGGAAATAAACCCGACACAGTATCCATGAGGTTGCGGGTTCGATCCCTGGCCTCACTCAGTGGGTTAAGGATCTGGCGTTGCTGTGAGCTGTGGTGTAGGTCGCAGACACGGCTCAGATCCTGCATTGCTGTGGCTGTGGTGTAGGCCGGCAGCTGCAGCTCTGATTCGCCCCCTAGCCTGGGAACTAGCATGTGTCCCTAAAAAGACAAAAAAAAAAAAAGAACAAAGCTCTACATTCTTCCACCTTGTAACTTCTACTTTCTCTCAAATGCCAACCTGCTTTTGAAGGTGCTGTATTTGCTACAACACAAACTGTGGGCCTGTGCTGTTTACCCAAGAGCAGGTTTTGGAAGTTTCCCTGAGCTCATGACTCATGTGGTACATTTATGAGATGAAGGAAAGGTCTGGAAAACAGACGTTTAGGCTCATTAAGAAAAGAGGCTTTGATTATTTTTGTTTCATTGATCTCTGAAAATAGCCAAAGTGAATCTTGGGTGTCGACAGCCTTTTGAATAGACTTTATAATCATATATGCTATTACGTCACTAATACATCACTTTCTACCGCCTGGAGGTCTCTACACTGAATTGGTAAAGATCCCCTGTTACCTTCTCCTTCGAATGCTACTGGCTGCTGCCCTACTATTTCAGAGCTAAACCGCCATCATCAAAAGGGGTGAGGCGCACCTGAACCTCGCTCCCTTGCAGGACCACCTGCGGCTGAGAGGTGCGGGGCTCTGGCTCTGCCACACCTCAGGCTCCACGTGGCTCCACAACCGACTGGCCGTACAAGCCAGGAGGCTGCCAACCGTGGCCCTCGGGCCAGCCAGCCCACCTCACCACCTGTTCTGGACCGGCCGCGGACTCATACATTTTGTGTTTTTTAAAGGCTGGGGAAACAGCCAGAGAATAATCCGTCATGAGCATGACATTAGATGAAGTTAAAATGCCAGGGTCCAGACAGCTTCCTGGGAAAGGGCCCTGCTCATTCATACATCTGCATATCGTCTGCGTCTGCATCTGAGTGGCTACCTCAGAGCTGAGTAGTTGCAAGAGAAAGCGTATGTTTGCTAAGCCTGATGTGTTTATGATTTGGCTCCTAAAAGAGAACGCCTGCCAACCCCTGGTATAAGGGCAACAAACGAAGAAAGCCTAGTTGCCTCACTTTCAAATGGGAACAACAGCAGCTACTTCACTGCGTTTGGTGAGGGTTAAATTAAATCACTGAGGTTTGACCTCAATGAAGCCATCCCTAAAAACCAATGGGCCCCAGACAAGGGCACAAATATGACTGATGCATCGTCAAAAGAAATGGGAGGCCGGAATTACAATCAAGATGTAACATCTGCCTGGCATAACAGCTTTTAAGAACTCGGTTTCTGTGCTTCGTTCCGTAGGGCTAGGCTGTGAGATCCAGGCGGGGGATCACCCACCGTCTCACCTTGACAGTAAACGTTTCCTACGTTCAGGTCATGTGCTCCCAGCTGGGCGGCGGAGGCCACACCTTGTGTGATTTTTGCATTCACGGTGCTGCCATGGAATCCACGACTTTTTAAAATAAAACTTACTGAAACTAAATAAACGAAAACAGTTCACCCATGACCCTCATCTCCTACTCTCTGCCTCTGGCAACCACCAACCTGTTCTTTATATATATAAGCTTGTTTTTTCAAATATATATATAATATATGTTATATGTGTGTGTCACATAAACAGTATATAAATGTATATGTATTACATATACTTGTATTACATATATAAATGTACAATATATATCTCATATGTGTTATATTAAATGTTATATATATGGGCGGGTGTGTGTGTATATATATATATACACGTTTAGATTTCACCTATAAGAAGATAATACAGTATTTGCCTTTGTCAATCTCATTTATTCCACTTGGTAAAGTGCCTTCCAGATTCACCGTGTTGTCACAACGGCAAGATGGCATTCATTTCGCTAGCTGAATAATCCATTATATACGTCCTTCGTGTATATGCGCGCGCGCGTGTGTACGGATGCCACCACTTCTTCATTCATTCCCTCGGGTTGTTTCTATACCCTGGCTTTGTAAACACGGCTGGGATGAGCAAGGGGGGGCATGTAACTCTCCTAGTTACGTAGTGGTTTTGATGCCCCTGGATGAAGGCCCAGACGTGGAACGGCTGCACCGATTCACTGTGAACTGTCCGGGCCACTCTCACGAGAACACAGAGCAGAATAATCTCCCTCAAGTGCACGTGCCTGCTGTTCCCTCCGCCCACACGCCAGACAGAGGCTCAGGGCCTCCCTCGACCTCCCCTTTCCTCGCGGAGAGTTCCCTGCGAGCTGCCGCGAAAATCGGGGGACTGCAACGACTTCGGACTTCCAGAGGCAAGGGGGACGTGCGGGCTGCCCACTGGGACAAACGTCTGGCCTCCGAGAGTCCTTCAGTGAAGACCTTTGGTGGGGGAATGTCTCGGCGGGCGAGGTTTTCTAGGTTCCTTTCACAACGCTCTTAATTCAGAAACTTGGCAACTGCACCTTAAAGGCGTTATCGGTTCCACGCCTAGAAAAATGCTGATGAGCAGGAACGAGTTTCGATCCAAAACGCCAGGGTCAAAGGACTGAAAACCAGGCACTTGTATGAGGCGTGGGTAAAAGCCCAGAGACACGAGGACTCATAGGAAAAAAGGCCCTTGAAAGAGCACTTGGAAGCCCCCAGGCGACAGGCAGGTCTGCTCTGTCCTACAGTGTGGCACTCTCAGGTGGGCGACCCTGGCCACAGAAACTAATTCCAAGCACATCAAACTCAAGTCGTGTTGCCAGAAAGACTTTAAAATAGGAGATTCCCTAGGAATAAAGAGTTTACCCTCACTTCCAAAGAGAAAAACGCGTCCCAATTCTCTTTAACGAAAGATGATTTTATCCCCAAATGTTTTCATTCAGAGGCTTTGAGACCAATCACGAGAAAGAAATGGTATATATTCTAAACTAATTGGGGGTGATGTCCTTTGTCTTATCAACCAGAGGATGCCATCCAGATGCTCACACAGAACTGGTTTTAAAAAGAAAACAACAAAACGAAAGCAGACGGAATGTATGACATGATGGCGAGAGGGAAATACTAGTTTTCTAGAAAAAGCTCTCCAAGTCCCACAAGTACAACATTTAGTGAGATCTTTGGGGGGGGGGGGCTGGACGTCCTACAGCCTCTCGCTCGCTAAGGCGGGCCCCCCACTCCCAGAGGTCCTGCCGGGAAAGCCTCGCATGGGACACGCAGCGGTGAGGGCAGGAGAGGGACCCGCCACAGCCCTTCACGCCTCAGCGCCCCGACCTGCCCACGGGCCAGCTCCCTCTCCAAAGCCTCAAGCACTTCTGATCACATTATTCTCAGGCCGGTCACAGGAGTGCGGGGATGCGGGCAAGTGGATCTGAAAGCTGGTAACCCCCCCTCGGGCCACATGGAGATGGTTATCTCGCTTCCTCGTTTCTTTGTTTTAAAAAAATGAACATGTTTACAATGTCTCTCAAACACGATCAGAAGTGACGTTTTGGATTTTGTTGAGAAGCCGTTCCGCACGTTTACAAGGTAGGGTTTTTCTTTTTGTGTTTTTATTTCAGATCACGGATGCCGAAGCTTTCAAGGGGACGTGATGGAAATGCCCTGAAATGTTTTACCCACTTTTTCTTTTTCTTTCTTTCTTTCTTTTTTGTTGTTGTTTTTAGGGCTGGGGGTTGAATCAGAGCTTCAGCTGCCGGCCTACACCACCGTCACAGCACCACCCATCCGAGCCACATCTGAGAGCTATGTACGCCCCTGCTTGTGGCAACGCCGGATCCTTCACCCACTGAGTGAGGCCAGGGATCACACCTGCATCCTCATGGATACTAGTCGGGTTCTTAACCCGGTGAGCCACAGTGGGAGCTCTCTGTTTTCTTTTATTTGTGGAAGATACAGTTTAAGGTAAAAGATGGATAGCCTCTAAGCACAAATAACTTCCATCAAGCAACCATCATCAGCCTATTTGTGGTAAGCAGGTGTCTACTTCTCAAGTAACACGATCTCCAAATGTCAAAGGGACTTTTCCTCCCTGTGTGTGAACAGCGCCAATAAAAGGCCCTCTGAGTCTGGAGCATGGCTGATCCAGGCTAAAGTTAAGCTGCTGAAGAGCAGGCTGATAAAGGAAGGATCGCTCATTCCTCCGACCTCATCCCTGTACTTTTTCTGCCACCCACATACCCAGTTACAACAGCAGGCCTCATGCCACGGCAACTAACCTACTTTCTGAAAATAAATGACTTAACCACGGGAGGTAAGCTCATTCTTTTAAGAGAAAAGGTTACCTTAAGTCAGCTACCTTGGGCAGAGCTTCAATGTCTGCTTTCCATTATATCAAATTACTCTCTAATGCTGTTAGTCATCTTAACACATGACTTAATTTACGGCTTGAAATACAACGATGACACATTACAAAATAATCATTTAAATAAAGCAATAATAGCATTTGCCAAGGTCGCCAAGTTACCTTTCTCTTTCGGCAGCCCACCCTTTCTCTGGCACGCCCCTTCCCTTTTGGCAATAAAAATCTCTACGGTATATTTCTACTGGCTTCGAAATAACCAGGAGGAAAAAGCTCGGTGTGATAGTGCAGCTCTGCCGTGAATACCACTTCTTTAAACACATACCTTCTCCCTGCTGCTATGAGCGGTTAAAGACCTTTGTGCTGCCCCACGCAGAGCTGTTCGATAATTGTAGAAGTTGCTCGAAGGGTCCATCTGATGCTGCAGACAGAAGAGAGGAGAGCGTTAACCGCACACGTCGCACCTGCAGAAGGCTTACAGACCGTCCTTTTCAGGCCACCTACACAACTCTAAAGAAGTCAGGGAACTCATGAGGCCTACAGGACTTATGCCTCGACACATGCAGAAGCATGAGACACAGGAGGACACACACGTTTTCTGTCATGAGGTCTGGTTGACTTCTATCAGCTGATGTCAGCTTCGATGACGTTCAACCAGGCCAAATTCTCTCCAGGTTAACTGCTGAGGTGAGACTTAAAGAGGCAAAACGCAGCCTAAGAAACCCTTTCCTGGTTTCGCCCAAAGGGTGAGGGGTCAGTGCGAGGTTGGCCACCGCAGGGGCATTGACGCTTTGTGGTGAACTTGTCCTCTGCATGTAGTAACAAGTCATCACCGATAATTAGGGCACATGCTCTCTTACAAGAAGGGAAAGAAATGCATTGTATCAATAAAGCCTAACGTAATATATCCAATGATAATTCCCAGTTTGGGGGAGAACTTCGGAAAGAACATCTTCTTATTATCTCCAAAGATCGCAGAGTCGAAGCTCCACACGTGTCACGAGTGCGTGGACGTGAACGTGTTCCCAGGCCAGCGCCTTTACCCACGGTTCTTACGCCGCCAGGATGGCGTGCGAAGGGCTCTTTCATGGGCTGGCTAAGTTCACTAGAGGACGGTGGACGGATGCTTGAGCAGAGGGGCTCCTCTCCTGGCTACTGTGCCTCAGGGAGGTCAGGAGGCCCGCCCTGGCATCCAACGCCCGGCAGTCCGGGACCCAAACCCGCCCTGGCACACACGATGCGACGCGACTAACGGGTCACCGCCGCTTGGTTAGCGCTCCCCGAAGCGGACACCTCTACCCAGGAGAGGACTCGTCAACGGTCCGACTTATTCCCCTCCCTGCCAAGGCCCGTTCCTGTCCCTGGGTGGGGAGGGGAGACGGACCTTCTCCTCCGTGGCACCATCTCCTCAAGGGGCCAGACCCCACAGGGGAATTTCACCCTCCAGGGGCGAAACGTTCCTTCACAGCCACCTCTGGCTTCGCCTACCTCAAGAACGTCGAACTTGGCCGTCTTCACCTTGGCCCAAGTTTTCTTCAGTCGAGAGACGGGGCTCATATTCATGCCGGCTTCCAGTTGAATCGGAGGAAGAGGAAGAGAAAAAGGAAACAAGGAGTCATTCTAACGTACATTCTGAAAACGTCTTCATTATTAACCAGAAGGAAGTTAACTTTTTTTAAAAAAACCTGCCAAACGATTTTTCGGAGGAGCGGCCCATGGCACCCCCACCTGTGCCCCCGAATGCCAGCTGGTCCATGCCCGCAGCGACACTCCGTTCGACCAGACTTCTCAGGGTCAGTCACCCCAGGGTGTGAAAGGCTATGTCCCACTGTGGTTTTAATTTTAATCAGTATTTTCTCCAATGACTAATGACATGGAGCCCCTTTTTCTACACTATCCAGCTGTATATTTTCTTCTGTGAAGTGTCCATGCGTTTCACCGTTTTCATTGGGTCATCTGTCTACTTATATTGCTTCGTCGGGTCCTTTATGGATTCCGAGTACGAGTTCTTTTAGGTGTATTACAAACACTTTCTCCCGGGATGTGGATTTTTGCCCTGACGTTTTCTTCGCAGGGTAAGTGGGAAATTAAATAATCTAGTAACTAGACTATGGGCCTTTCAGGTCCCTGGTTTCAATGACCTTTCTGTGCACAGTTTTCACAGGGTAACCCAGATAAAGAGCTGAAGCCTGGCCAGTATGCTGATGCAGGAGACACAGTCGAAAAAAAAAAAAACAATTTTAATGGAAAAAAGAATTGGTGGGGGGTTTATTAAAATCAAAGTTATTGAACGATGGGGGATTCTCTGGCTTCGAACTGACCTTGACTCAAAGGAGTCAGGTAAATGGTAAATGGTCTCATGTTTACTGAGCACCTACAATGTATAGGACAGCTAATCATTTATCATATAAACCAGGATATTTTAAATAAGTCATTATCAGTAATTACGGCAAGAAAACAGACAGAAACTGGGAGAACCAAGGCACAGCGTCACCCCATGCCCTATGTGTACAGAACGAGTGGTCACCGGCATTAAAATCCCCATGATGGCGGGAGAGCGAAGTTTATACACGAGGCTAATGAGGCCGGTGGGTGATAAGCGCTCCTAGGAACACGGGTGCTCAGAAAATGTCTCCGTTTCTCAGGCCACCCTCTGGTCCTCCTGACGGGATCATCTGATTTAGTCTCAGATCATGTATTTCCGTGATGCTTAACACACAAGCTGCCTAAGCACTTTCCAAAGCCCTAACTTAGACAAATATCTCACTTTAAGCTCTTAAAGGTAAATGTTCGGGGAACGTTAGATACATCTCTCGCTTATAAGCTTTTATAGATAAATAATCAGACAGGGATAAACTGACTAAATGTATTCCATGAATTCTTGTGTGCTTAAAAAAAAACTATACCTACTTGTACGGATGTTTTTACATAAAAGCATCCTGAACATTCTGAAACAAGTCTCGCTTAAAGAGTACCGTTTTCATGAACCAAGCTGCATTATTTGTAAGTTTTTAGTGGAGGCATTTCACAGGACCTACAAAAACAAGGGACTCACAGATTATTGCCATCAAGGAGTTAAAGTTGCCGATGTTGAAACACTCCCGAGCCACGTCAATGAAATACTCAATCATCCTTGCTCGGTGCTTCTTCTTTACAGGCTGTAGAGCAAACGGAAAGGGAGGGCAGTTATCCGACGTGCGGGCCGCAGAGGTGAGACCCGTATGAAAACATCCTACAGGGAGCTTGAGCAAAGACAAAAGGCATTTTCTCACCATGCAGATTTCCGTGGCAACCAAGTAGCTGAGGCGGTTAAACCACTCCACGTAAGCCTCCAAGCTGCGTGTTTTCTTCCGTTCACTGTAGCAACTCTAGAGAGAACGTCGAGTGAGCAGGTGAGTTGGAGGAAAAAAGGAGAAGCCTCTCGCTCTCGTCAGACGTGGGCCTTTACTCTCAGTCTAGAGATCAGGAAGGCGGCCCAGAGGGCGACGGGGTGGGCAGCGACAGGAAGCGGGGGGGGGGGGGGGGGGAGAGCTTGGAAACGTATTCTGCCGCCATCCTAACAGGGCCCTTCTCCCCCAGGAAACGCAGCTGCTCAGGGTGGGCGCTGCCCTCAGAAGCACCATTCAAAAATAAAAGGGGGCTCCTGGCTGCCTTCCAAAACAACCCAGACTCATCAGTGGGAGGTGAACACCGACTGGCATCCACCCAGCAAGGAGACGCTGGGCGCGCAGAGGGCAGGAATGTTTTCTCTTAAAACGAAGCTTAGGACGGAAGTCTGGAACGTTGTGTAGAGAAACGAGATGCCTCCAAGGCAGAGAAACATCAGTCTCTACCGTCCTGGTCCTCGGGAGGGGGACACGTTGTTCACAAGCGAGACATTAAGCTCATCTGGCAGCTCAAGGTCAAGTCTGCACAGGCTAATCACACCCCTCTTTCCTTCCTTCCAAACGAAACAAACAAACAAAAAAGGCCACTAGCCTCCTATTGCAAAATCTAATCTTCTGCTTCCTGCGCCGAGTGAAACTATTCTAAGGGCGGAACACAGCTGCTGCCCCTCCTCCCAACGGGGGGGGGGGCTCTCAGGAGCGGGTCCTGGAGACTTTGCCCAATAATTTGAAATACTTCTGGAGGTCAGTGGGGGGAAAATTTTCTTCTGTGTGTGTACACCGATTTTACAGTCCATGCGGACTTTACGTGTGGGCTGCACTCAGGCCATAAACCTGTCAGGAGGGATTTCCCTTGAAACAAGAGGCATTAAGGACCTGTCTTCAGAACCCCGGGTGTGTATCCTGCCTTCCCGGCCCTCTTACGGTTGAGTCACACACAGAGCATTCTCCCCAATTTGCTTTCTGGCTTAGTCTGCTAGAACCATTACCCTTTTATCTCCTATCTTCATCGCTACAGATGCCTGCGTCTACTTGCTTATTAAATTTCCCAACAAAGAGGAAGAAGAGGCTAAAAGCTGGTGGAAGGGTAAGAATATTGTCAAGGAACTTGGATCCCAAGTTCGAGAAAAATGCAATGAATCAGACATGGCTAACGGAAAAAAAAAAAAAAAACCTGATTATTTATTTATTTACTATTTATGTATCTTTTTAAGGCCACAGCTGTGGCATATGGAAATTCCCAGGCTAGGGCCTGAACTGGAGCTGCAGCTGGCAGCCTACACCACAGCCACAGTCATGCCGGATCCATCGAAGGCCTGATGCCTCAGCTCGTGGCAACGTTGGATCTTTAGCCCATGAATGAGGTTGGGGATTGAACCTGGGTCCTCACAGATATGAGTCAGGTTCTTAACCCACTTAGCCACAGTGTGAACTCCCTAATTTTAAAACATAAACCAAAACTGTTCCAACCTCCATCTCTCTACCCACTATCATAGGTTAAAGAATTCCACTTCCAGCGTCGGGCTGACCTCTAGGCAGACCAATTACCTTGTCATTGTCCAAAGGGTCCTTCTGCACAAACGCCTGAACGAATTCTTCTGGGCCAATATAATTCAGCCTCTCCTGAAACACAAACGCAACAGGTCAACGGTATTAAAGACAAGGAGAAGAAGTAGTCTTTCCACTCCATCTAGTGACGCTACCCTCCTTTGTAAATGCAGCCGGTGAAATGAGCCTTGAACCCTCAGCGCCAAAGTCGCCATCCGCAAGGCCTGAACACAGGCGGTTTTCTGCTCGGGTCAATGCCACACCCAGCAGAGGGGGAAAGGCTGAGAGAGTTGGGAAAAATTAATGAGAGGGGGAAGATGAGCAAGGTCAATAAACCCTTTGCTCTTCAGTCTTGCTAAGTATTTATCTTCAAGCAAATTCCCAGAATCCCAGAGAGATTCATACTCAAATGTCTAAACAAAACACGTTCGAGCTATTTCACAGATTGTTTCCCATTTGGGTTACTCTAAAGTCTCCCTGACAAGCACACTGCCTGGGTGCCGAGGCAGACCAAGTCTGGGTTCTAAGGGACGAGGACGCCAATGGCCTCACCAGCTCTATGTGAGTCAGCTGCTGGGCCAACGTGTAGGGGTCACTGCAGACGGTGAGGACGTCCCTCTGTATGGACTGTGGCTTGGTCTTGAGGACCGTGAGCCGATCTGTAGACGTGGAGCTGATTTTTGCCAGGATCTCCTCGTACTGGCTGAGCGCGGCGAGCTTGCGGATCAGACACTGGATCATCTGCTGGACATTCTTCCTATACGTCTGCCAGGGGATAAGCAAAGGGTTAACGCCTCGCTCGGCGGGTCTACTGGCACCACGATGCAAACTCTGTGCGCCAACGATGTCGCCTTGACGTTGGAGAGAACCACTTTGACGGAAGGCAGTCGCAGCTCCCCCTCCAACAAGCGAAAAGAGACGCTTTCACACAAGGTATCTTTTCAGACCTGTAAGATTTAGCTCTTTTCTCAGGAGGCTCTTGAGAGCACCATTCGAACTGGGCCAAGACAACACTGCAGGGACGTTTGGATGAGCCAGGGAGGGAATCCGGTACCACAGGAACCACACACAACCAGTGTTCTCCGGGCTGACACGGGAATGTACTGGTTTTCCTTTGGTGGGTTCCAGTGCGGTCATCTCAAGTCAGAGCGTCCTTTTCCTAACACTTTTCTCTAGGGCCACCTTCTTCACTGCCCCACTTTCATCCTTCCCAATGTCATTCGTGTACCAAGGGCACAGCTACCTGTAGAAACACACCAGTACTTCCCGCTCACCCCCCAGCTACCTTCCTGACTTCCGCGTGTAACAAGAAAAGCAGCGGAGATTCCCTTTTGGTGTCTGATCTCCACTGGGCTCGTGTCCATTTCCTCCGCATTCGTGAGGCAGTGCTAACAGCCACCGCCAACCTTTACACTCGGCAACTCCCCCGTAATGCTACCATCAGCTGCCACCTTGCTTGTTACCACATCGCGCTACAGCCACGACACGTGAGAAACTGGTTTTAAAAGCAGTGCGTGCAGTACAGATAAGTGTCCATCTCTTAACCTTTCAAATAGGTGAGCCCAAGAAATAGCTCCACAATCAACCAGGCCCTAGGGCACAATGGTCATGCTGTCAGGTAGGCAGTCCTTCCCTTCTTACTTTTCTGGTCGAAAGCTGCCAAACGCACGCTTCTCCTTCTGGGCAGATTGTGATGCCCGAATCAGAGAGGCGCGCAGCCTGCTTCAGCGCTAACGTGTCCTTAGGTTAAAAGCTCCAAAGGGGGACGGTCCAGCGAATTTACGGGTGAAAGCCCTGCGCTCATGCGCCACTGACTAATCAGCTCCTTTTCCCAAAGTACCACAATATCCTTTTCTGAGATATCTGAACATTTTTACAGAGCTAATCTGATTTACCAGGGCATGTTACAAAACTCTCAGTGAACAGACACTGGCATACTTCAGCCGAGGAAAATGACAAACACATCCGGAAATGAGCAAGGCTCACACACTCAAGGCTCCAAAGGCACACACAGCCTTCTTTCTTCCCTTCGTCTCTGTCTGGTGTAGATTCACCGAGTTCTGTAAACTGGTCCATTCGATGGCCTTTTTCCCTCTCTATATTCACAGACCAGCCTAAAGTCACTAATGCGATACCCCAATGTTTAAAAAATTGAGCTTTCAAAGAACCTGCAGCATTATGGGTATCCACGCAAAGAGAAGGCCTCTTTTTTGGGAATTTGAAGCAGTTAAGCCGAATTGAGGGCTCTTTTAAATCTCTCAGTGGGGGTGAGCAAAATGGGTGAGGCGGGTCAAAAGGCAGAAACTTCCAGTTACAAAATACCCGAGTTGTGCGCTGTCAGGTACAGCAAGGCGACTACAGTGATTAGAGTTGCATTGTGTATCTCAAAGTCCCTAAGAGAGCAGATCTTGAAAGTTATCACAAGAAAAAAATGTTGTCACTATGGAGGGTGACACGTTCACCAGCCTTATGGTGATCATTCTGCAAAATATACACGTATTGACTCATTATGTTGTATACCTGAAACTAACATAATGTTACAGGTCAATTATACCTCGATAAAAATAGATTGAAAATAAATTCCTCATCCCCACTTCCCTTGCTTTTCCTACTTCCATCCGCTTGAGTACATTAACAATCTACGACTTTGAAATGTCTTCTTTGGTCGTCTGTCCTAAAGGTCATGATAAATGCTCCCCAAGTGATTCTGACATGCAGCTAAGTGTGCGAACCAATGCTCTACTAGTATATCCAGAGAAAAATTCCTATGATACCTTTTTAAAAAATGATTTTTTAGGAAAGAGGTAGAGGAATGCACCGTGGAGGACTCAGCTAGTGAACAAAAAGCAGCAAAATATAAATGGGAAATGTACAAACAACAACTAGTCTGTGTGCGCGAGTGTGCATGTGTGTGAGAGAGACAGAGACAGACAGAGACAGAGACAGAGAGACAGAGAGAAGGAATACGCATGCATGTGACCTCTTTTAAAAGTCTGCTGCTGCCATTTGACTCTATTCGAGAAACCAAGCTTCAAGTTGTTGAGTATGCTTCCTTACTGAATCATGGATGCTAAATATGTACTTATTCTTTTTTATAACTTCCAATGCCAGTGACAGTAATTACCTGGCAAATAAAGACGAGCCCCTTAAGGAAGAGAAAATTGCATTCTACCAACTGTAGTCATCTGTCATGTGATTCAATCATTAGTTTCATTTCAGGTTTCTTGCAGGCAAGTCCCAATAAACCTCTTCGTTTTGGGCAAAGCCCTTGGGGGGGAACATATTAAGCCATATTATGCGGAACTGTTCTGGCAGATTCAGAACAACTCGACTAAATTGTATAAAGGGCACACCTGGAACCACTGCCAAAAAAATCCCTACAGTCCCAGGCAAGAAGCAACAAGTTCCAACCCAAGCCCACACTCCTTCCCGTGAAGGAAGATCATTTTTTTCAGTGGAGGGAAATAGTTCTTCTCCTATTCCAGGAATTGATTAGCTTGTTCACGCACGCACGCACGCATTCACTCATTCAAAGGCTCCTGAGTGCCAGGCACCGGGCTAGGACTAGGAGTCAAGGATGCTGTGTGAACACAGTACAGAGACACGGCATGGAGTTTGGTGGGGAAAACGAGGCATAAGGAAAGTAATCACTAATCACAGGATGCTAGGAAGGAGCTAGGGGTGGCAGCCAATACTGAGGGGTGATCGTGGTTGGGGTTGGTGAGCGAAGGTCTCTTTGAGGAAAGATCTCTGAGCACAGGACAGGGAAGGGGCCTGCCAAGCACAGAACTGAGGAAAGAGCATCTGCCACAAAATTTTAGAGCTAAAAGGGACATCAGTCCAGGGAAGTTGCCTCTACAATTGAGAGAACTGAAGAAGCAGCAGGGCATCTGGGGGGCTTGCCAAGCACTCAGATCAACCAGCTACCAAGTACGGACCCAATTCTGAACGCTGGCTAGCAGTCGCCCAAGGAACAGCATCTCCTGGAAAACCCAGCCCTTGATTAGGCTAGACCTGGCTCACCTTCTCATCTCCTCTTTTCACACTCAAAGCCAACTGATGATCGCAAAGTCTATCAAGGATTTGTTATTACACAGGAGGGCTGGGAAGAAGCCCAGGCACAGGCTGTTTGGACCCCTTGCTTGGTGCCATCCAATTCTTGAGTGGCTTGATCCTGCTAAAATAAAGGTGGGATCCAATCTGGCTAACCCTGATAGAAGGCGTCCCCCTCGCGGATTCCCATGACAAGAAGGACAGAAAGCCATCTCAGCCTTTTGTCTGAAGCACATTTTTAAGGTGTTGCTTTTGGGGGAAAAACAAGCCCAGTCATCATTTCCACCTTTTAAAAAGGCAACAGAGGGAAGGGAAGCTGACGGCCACACCAAGTACCTCAACACACCCCACCTGAGACTCAGCACTGCCCGACTGGGGCTCGGCTTCACGGAAGACAAAGTCCCTAGGGTGCCGCTCATCTGTTGAGCAGCTTGTCATAAACGTAGGTCACTGAGCCAGCGCGAGTCCTGCCAAGCAACGCGCTAGCTTACTCTTGTGAGACAAGATTTACTACAAAACAGGGATGCTTGACGTCACGCCTTTGTGAGTGAAGGACCCACCCGTGCCTACCTTGCTAGAACCCGTCACACGCAAACTAGCAAAATGATTGCAACCGTCATAACTTGCAAAACAACTGAGGGAACCCCTCACTCAGCCCTGCAGAGCAACGGCTGCCCGAGCACCAGCATTCCGTGTGGGGTCCCCAGGGACACTGGAAGGGGTGAGTCCCTGTGCATGAGAATGTAATGTCAGAAGCAAGTGCAAATTTTTCAAGTGCTCATCTTGTACAGTTTTAGTCTGATTATTTGTTTTAAAGTCAGGGGATTCTGGTGAATAAAATGTATTCACCAGAAAAGACAGGATAGACATGGTGTCTTGCTGCGCGAACTTGACAGCACGGCACTGAAAGAAGGATCTCCCCCAGGAAGGGTATTCGTCATGGGAACATGCGTTTTAAGACAAAGGAAACAAGACATCACTGCCGCTGCCAAATGCTTCATCCATCTTTTTTCTGGGTGAAAAGTGCTGTAGCTGTGCCTCAGCAACATGTTCCCGGGAGCTGGCCAGCAGCAGAGAAACTACAAAGACACCCTTGCCCAACAAGCCTCAACACAGAATACCAGCCCTCCAGGCCCGCTTCAAAGAGGATAACCTTGAACTTGTCCACGCTCATTAGCTCTTATCAAAAGCTCAATTGAGGGAAGCGATATTTATGAAAGATTATCAAACAGGCTTATTTGCCATCTCCCCCTAGTGTGGGTGCTGTAGCCTTGAATCAACTTTTGGGCACGAGACCTGCATCCTTTATTTTTCATTTTTGTCTTCTCCTCTCCAAAGGAACCACCTTTGTCATGTATATGTCAATTACTTTTGGCCTCAGGTTTATCATTTGTTACAGACACTGTACACAACGGTTTCTACAGCCTTGTTCACAAAGTCCTCATGGGAAAGTTCTTTAAAATTTCATTTAATTCAATGCCGTGAAGAATGAGGATGCTTTTCCTCTTCTTTTCTTTTTTTCTTTTTTTTTGTCTTTTTAGGGCCGCACCCACGGCATACGGAGGTTCCCAGACTAGGGGTCTAATCGGAGCTATAGCTGGTGGCCTACACCACAGCCACAGCCACGCGGGATCTGAGCCGCGTCTGTGACCTGCACCACAGCCCACGGCAACGCCAGATCCTTAACCCACTGAGGGAGGCCGGGGATCGAACCCGCAACCTCATAGTCCCTAGGCGGATTCCTTTCTGCTGCGCCATGACGGGAACTCCCTGCTTTTTCTCTTCTGACAGTAAAAATCGATTGTATTTCCCCTTCACCCGGTGCTTACAGTCAAATGACAGCAATCTTGTCCTGTTCTACTGGTTTTCAATACTAGTGTATTTGTTTCCCCTGTTCCATGGTACAAACTATTTCTGATTTATGAATAGACGACGTACTATCTGTTAATACATAAATATGTTATTTTACACGTATTAATGTTTATATCCACTAATGTGGTATTTAGTATCTACTTTGCCAGGTCCAGCCTTTGGGGAAGGCAGACGGTACATGCAAATGAAGACAAACACACTATGTGCAACGTGAATCCTGTGCATGAACTGACATGAACGAACCCCCAAATTAATCACATGAAACTCTAGATCACATCCCTTTGAAGCGGTACTGTATAATCAACCCCCTCTGACACACCAGACAGACCAGCACGCTATGGAGAAGACCTGCCCAAAGGCAAAACAGAAGAGAAGCAGGGAGATTCTGTTGCATAATTAAGCACCACCTCCCACCAAGACTCTGCCTGGAAATTCCAGCAGTTGCACTCAGTTCAGTTTTACCCACCTCCTCGCCACTGGCTATTTGGTGGGCCAGGTCTTTTAAGTTTCTCATCATTCTTTCATCCCGAAAATCATAAGGAAAGGTTTCTGTCCATTCCGTCAGGAGTTGAAGAATTTTGGGTGCAATTTTTCTTATTTGGCTCTAGGGAGAAAAAGCAAATGGAATTCTGTGATAGCTACCAACCAAAGAATTACAAACAGTGTCCCTCACTGATAAACTTCTAGTGCAAAGTCTCTGGGGCTACAGAAGCTCGACCCCCCTCCCCCACGTCTGTGCCAAGTGCTCCCAACTTAAGGCAGGATCTAGGGTCTTCCAGGATGCTAGATGGATACTGTGTTCTTTATATACCACTCCCAGTTCCCTCTGCACAGCCATGAGAGCACGTATGGGCCTCAGCCGGAGAGTAAATGACGGTTACCTGAGGAAATGAACTGCACGGAATCTAAGGCATCAAGTCACCAAACCCAATAGGAAAAGAGGTCAGATTCAAACCATATCATTACCTTATCCCCATCAGGCTCACTGAGTCGCTGGTGCTCAACACACAAGTGGCACACCTTGGCCATCAGCTCATACGGATGCATGAACAGCCGGGAGCTGAGCAGGAAGGTGAATATGTAGGTTCTCTGCGGCAGGAGAAGAGACGCACGGTTACCCCTCGGTTACCCGCGCTCTGGAAGCAGCACCTGTCCATGTGGTATACGTCCTATCTCACCAAGTTCTCTCCTCACAGGTAAAATGGGGCAGTTTCAAATGTGAGGCTTACTAGCTGTGAAACAACCTAAAATGGATTTCTCCTCTACCTCTTTTTTTTAAAAAATCTTTATTGACGTTTAATCGATTGACAATGTTGTGTTAACTTCTGCTGTTCAATACAGTGATTCACAGGCGTGTATATGTGTCTTTTTCATATTCTTTTCCATTATGGCTCATCCCAGGATACCGAATACAGTTCCCTGTGCTGTACAGGAGGACCTGGTTGTTCATCCATCTTATATTTCATCGTTTGCACCTGCTCATGTCAAACGCCCCACCCAGCCCTCCCCCACCCTCTCCTTTACCTTCTGCTGCATCTTCACCCTTAAACGATACTAACAATAACACAAGTACAGGGTAAGTTTAGGGACTAAGTTATTCCCAGCACATGTTTACATCCAGCCTCTGGGAACCAGGATACCAGAGCAGATAACCGAGTCTAGTAAAGAAGAATGCCGTTCAGTCCCGAGAGAGAAATCGAATTTATACCACCTTGGACGGAATCTGGCTGTGTCCAAATATTATGGGAACCCAATGGAAACCAAAAAACCACCCAGCCCACATCAGCTCAGAAATTCTCCAGTGGGTCCAGCCCGACACACTGGAGCATTTGTGTGCTGGTGTCAGAACTTTCAAAGGCAGGCTTTCAAGTAATCTGTTCACTTGCTCAACGGCTGAGCAATGTGATAAAACACATCACACGTTACCCTTTTCTTTAACCACACACCATCTCCCAAGTCAGTTCTGAAGTAGTGCTTACTTGGTATAAGAGTTTCAGACGCCCAATAAAAAAAAATTCCATGGGTTTTCCTCTGCCTTAGGCGCCTTTTGTAGCTCGTAAACACTTAGAGCGCCGAACAAGGGATGCCTTTGACTTTTGATTACAAGTTTTCCCTGTGCGGCAGCATATTTGAAAAGGCTATGTAACAAATCACACAGAGAGAGATAACTCAGGGAGAAGCATTGTGGTGAACTACGGGGGCGAGTGCAGTCTCTCCTTCCCACACAGGCCATCATTACACTCATAAAAACCCCCAGGAATCCAGTGTTGGGATAGTTTCATGAACTCTTTATCCACAACTAGCCATTGGCAGCCACTCCACAGGGGAAGGGGGAAGAAGCATCACTTGACCCGGAAACAGAAAACCCGGGTGCGACTGCTGATGCTGGAACGGAGACCCCGTGCCTACTCCTCAGCATTCTGAACGCTGAGTTTCTTCTTTCTCGCCTCTTGGAAACTGCTCTACAGACTGAGACAATGCAAACCAACTTCCCAGCTTACAAAGTATGAGCCATACAAACGTCAGCTATCCCAGTAAAACAGAAGCAGGCACGTTATCTGATGCCCTGTCCAGAATAGGACTGCATCTTGAATATAACTCTTGTTCTCTTTCCTACGAAGTTTCCCTGTGCAGCTTTACTTTTCTCAGCATGGTGATGGTCTGGGAACCCCAAAAGGCACTAAACATTCGGGGAGCATTTCTATTTAAGGACCAGGGTACAGGCGTGAACCAAAGCTTACAGCTATTTCAGTTAGATGGTGTCTGACTGCCTACGATGTGAACATAACCCTGAAACAAACAAACCAACCAACACCTATGACACAGATGTATATATCTGGGCTCAATTGTATCTCAAAACACGCCATAATCAACATGTAATTTCTTATTAGAAAAATTCTTAGCAGCCCAGATATAATTCTGCAGCATCCAGGGTCCCTGTCTACTCTACCGAACTTTCTGCTGGATAGCAAGGACCAAGGACCAAGGACGCGTCTCAGAGGCACAGGGATACCTACGTCTGGATAGTAGTCCACGCTAGGTACCAGGTGCTGGATGAGCGCCTCCAGAGACCCAGAGAGGAGGTTGTTGTCATGGTAATACAACCCTCCACAGCTGTCCTCCGCAGACTGATAGAGGTTTCGGTTGTAACCACTGCTGTCAAACATTGCTGAAAAGGGAGGAGTCTGAGGCATGCTTTCCTAAAAGGAACAGAAAAGGAAAAACACGGCGTCAGTCACATGCGATCCAAAACCAAGTGTAAAAGCACTGACAGGCATCACGCTTTCACGGTCATGACGAAAAAGGCAATTTTAAGACTAAGGTGGGCTCTGCTACCCTCTCAGGCCCATCACGAAGCAGACTGCTCTCTGAGTCCCACAGGTTTGCACATTTTGGATGCTCAAGGCCATCCAATCCAATACCATGAAACACGTGGCGCTCACAGGGTCCCGTGTGTGCACGTAACGTCAAGGCTCCCGCGGCCGGGTTGCGATTTCACTCTTCACATATTCAGCTAGAGGTGGGGGTGGGGGGCTGGATGGAGACTCAGCTTTAAATTGCTTTATCCCGCTGAGTCAGATGTTATCCTAAGGTGGCAACATGGAGGCCTTCGAAGTCGGTCGGGAAGAATCACATAACACGTAAGACTGTCGGACTAGCGCTGGGCACGCTAGGAGGCAACCGAAACGGAAGGTGGAAAAAAAAGAAACTTGGAAAGAGGCCTAAAATCAAAGTGGACATAAATGTATAGAGCAAGTGTGTTTATAGATGCATGTGTATATCAAGCGCTTTCATGCTGAATCCCCAGCTGTCACTGGAAGATGGGATGCCATTCATTTTCACCCCTTGGTGTCAAATTCTTTTGGGTGCAGGGCTCCATAAAGCCTCAGTTCTCAGTCAGCACGCGGGCTGAGCAAGCATTGAGCCCTGCATCCTCTCTATCCGTGCTCTCTGCAGCGCACAAAGCCCCTGTGAGAGGGTGCTCAGTACGGGACACCGGACGGAGTTAAGGACAGTGGATTCCTGGGGACGGCGCTCCCGGTCCCAAGAACAGACTCTCGGTTTCTGGCAGCACGTCTGGACAGTGGGAGCTTTCAGGAGCTGCAGAGACTGAGGGTTTCAGAGGCGAACAGTGAGGGGAAGCCCAGCTCCAGGCCTTGGACTGACAGGGACAGGGCGTGTGGAGGCTGCAGGGAGACACAACCCGGCTAGTCCCTCTTTTCAAGATGCTGCAAAGAGATCTGCATCCGAATGGGGGAGCTGCATGGGGCCTGTCTGAGCCGGCACATCCGTCACTCCAAGCCCATCTGTTGCAGCTCCTGCTCCTGGGAGCCAGAGCAAAAACCCTTAATGGTCACCAAAGGGGAAAGGGAGGTAGATCAGTGAGGCCTTTGGGAGGAAGAGGCACACACACGACTACACATAAAAGAGACACACAATGAGGACCTGCTGTCCGCCCAGGGAACTGTGTTCGGCATCTTTTAACAAACTCTAAAGGAAAATAACCTGAAAAAGACGAGATACATACGTCTACACAACCGAATCACTTTGCTGTACACCTGAAACAACACGATAAATCAACTATACTTCAATTAAAAAAAAAAAAAATAGGAGTTCCCCTCATGGCGCAGTGGTTAACGAGTCCGACTAGGAACCATGAGGTTGCGGGTTCGGTCCCTGGCCTTGCTCAGTGGGTTAAGGATCCGGCGTTGCCGTGAGCTGTGGTGTAGGTTGCAGACGCGGCTCGGATCCCGCGTTGCTGTGGTTCTGGCATAGGCTGGTGGCTACGGCTCTGATTCGACCCCTAGCCTGGGAACCTCCATATGCTGCGGGAGCGGCCCAAGAAATAGCAACAGCAACAACAACAACAAAAGACAAAAAGACAAAAAAAAAAAAAAAAACAGCCACAGATGGGAAGAAAGTGACTGAGAAGCACCCCAGGGAGCCTGGTCGCTACCCAGGTCAGTCCTGCGACTCTCTTGCTTGGACAGGACGGCTCACAATGGGCAAAGGATCGGGAACCGTGGGATGTAAACGGGGATACAAACACTCCCTTAGATGTAAGACTCGCGGTCACGTAAAAGTGACTTGACGTTAACATTTTACACGGCAACGGACACAGCGGGTTTCTCTTCAAGTGGCCAGTTTTCTGTGAGTGATATTTGCACATGGACTGTGCTTGGTGGGAAGGAAAACAGGAGTCTGTCTACCCGGCTCCCCCCCCCCCCCCCCCCGAGAAACCCCAAATGTCCTTCAACTGGGACGCTGGGGCCTGAGATAAGAAACACCTCAGAGTTACTTCCTGCAGCCTCGAAGGAACCTCCTGTCTGGATGTGGTTACCTGCCTCTGGCTTTAAAAAGCTTTAGACAGTTAAAACCACACAGTATCCTTGGGACCCAGGGTAACAAGTGGTACTAACGCCATCATGCCATTGGAGTTGGGTTTTCTTCCCCCTGCCAAAACCATGAATTTTCCTTGATTTCTCCATTGACTCACTGCTACTCAAATCATCCTTAGAAAGTGCTTTGGGGAGATGGTAGGCCAGGATTTGGGAATTTTAGAAAATCAGAAAATGTGAAAAGTTTTGGTCCATGATGGAAAATGGATTCATTTCACTTTCTACCTGCAATCGATCCACGATGGTTGCCCAAAGGCTGGGGCTGAGCAGGAAGGATTCCAAGACTGAAACTGGGTGAGGAACGGGTCCTAAGGGATTATCAGTGACTGGGAAACAGTCCCAGGAGCAGCCAAGGCCCCAGTGCCAGGGCAATCGGGTCCACTCTGCTCTGTCCATCAGCGTGTGAACTGATCCCTTGGGCAGTGAGGTGAAGTGACCGGGCTGGGACCACACAGCCATGAGGCTACAGCACCAGTAAGCCCAGTGGAACTTCCCTGAATCTTGCAGAAGGAGCTTCATTCTACGGACGGAGAGGCAGCACTAACCCACAAAACAGTCACAGGTCAATGAGAGTTCTCTTTCAAAGGGTCAGCACCAGAGGCCACCAAGTATTTGCACTTTTTCTTTTTTTTTTTTCCTTTCTAGGGCCACGCCCATGATATAAGGAGGTTCCCAGGCTAAGGAAACTGCAGCTGCAGGCCTACACCTCAGCCACAGTAAGGCCAGATCCTTAACCCACTGAGCCAGGCCAGGGATCAAACCCTCATCCTCATGGATACTAGTTGGATTCGTAACCTGCCAAGCCACAGTGGGAAGCCCCCAGTATTCGTCCTTCTTAATTATTTATTCCCCTAAAATGGATAAGGACTCAGAACTGAATGAGAACCCAGATGTAATGAAGCCCTAATCTGGGACTCAAGAGCTGTGAAAACTCCAGAAAATCACTTACCCTGCTCTCGCCCCCAGGTACGTTTTTCATTTGGGAAATCATTTCCAGCTATGCTCATTCCACCCCAAAGTCTAGTGATAACAAAACTACCAATTTTCCTTCTAGCAAAGTTAGAGCCTTTTTAGAGCAATGGCCGAAGGCTTTTGGATTGTTCCTTGGAAATGTGTCACAGGAGGGAGACAAGATCAACACACAGAGGCCGAAAAGCCTGGAATGTGGCTCAGCAGGTTAAGAACTTCACATAGTGTCCACGAGGATGCAGGTTTGATCCCTGGCCTCGCTCAGTGGGTTGAGGCTCTGGCCTTGCTGCAAGCTGCCGTGTAGGTCACAGACGCGGCTCGGATCTGGCGTGGCTGTGGCTGTGGTGGAGACCAGCAGCTGCAGCTCCGACTGGACCCCTAGCCTGGGCACCTTCATACGCCGCCGCCGCCGGTGCGGGCCTAAAAACAAACAACAAAAAACCCTCCAGCCAGGCACCCAAAGAAAATGCTGCCAAATTGCAACTGACACCAAGCCGAGATAAGTTAATGGCGGTTTTAGTGTATTATACTGAAACGTCAAATTCAAGAAGAGACGAAGTCGCACGTTGCTTCCTGCCTTCCAATGAGTCCCAAGTTCCGTGCATCAGCTGATTGACTTAATCACCAACCACCTTGGCTGCGGAACTTGCTGACGGCAGCAGCCAACTGCTGAGATTTAAGTCGCTCCGAGGGACCCCAGCCCCTTACTCAGGCGCAGTGGACCCATTTTCCCACCCTGCCATGTACTTTCAGCTCCTCCAGCCTTCCCCCTCGGAGAGTACGTCCTTCTACTCTGCAAGCCAGCACTTGCTGGAAAAGGTCTCCACGATGCCCCACCCCCAGCTTCTCTGAAGCCCTTCTCAAGGGCGCTCCCCAGAGCAACGCCTACATGCACAAGGCCTGAGGCCGACTGCTTACAAATGCCTTTCCGGATACTGGATGGACCCTGCTTGGCAGCAAGCCTCACTGTGTTTTGACTGCCTAAGCTGAGGTTCAGAAAAACTTAATAACCCAGCTGGGGTTACATGTCAGAGAAAGAAAACAACAGGGCAGGGTTTCAAACTGGGTCTTCAGGTGCCAGGTTCAAAATTTATCTCGCCGCGTCATGGCAAACTGCAAATGGTCTGCTTGGAACTTCTGGTGTTTAAGCATGAAGTGAAAAGCCTGGCGGTCTGTCCCAAATTGTAGGCTCTTGGAATAACTGATATGTTGTACATATTTTACGTAAATCCTCACTCCAAAGACGTATGACTGCTACTAATGCCTCTTATCAAAAAGGAACTCTCAACAAAGTATGTCAGCTACTGACCGTTGCAATTAAAGCACTGTCCTGTCCAGACAGAGATTTCAGAGACTCTAACATACACTCTTTCTATTTTAGTATCTTTGAAATTGGGATGCATGTAAATAGTTGAGTGATAAGAAAATATTTTTCATGCTAACAGTCTTTTTTTTTTTTAAGCAATGTATGAAATAAAAACGCATCCACAATGGGTAACATCTTAAGAGTCGATGAAATACAGTAATATTTGCTTATGTATATGTTATAGAGTTCTGGTAAAAAAATGTGATGAGACAAATGACCAAAAGAAAGACCCTGGACCACAGTATCCACAACTAACTTCTGGACAGTCTCAAGCAAGTGGCCAATCTAACCACTTTCTGGAAAGCTCCACTGCCTTGCGTAAAAGAGGCATTTGATAAACAAGGGGAAAGGTCAGCAGAACGGTCCAGAAAGTACTGTCTGTGAAGCGTATTTTTAAGTACTTAAGGAGATAAACACAGCAGATTTTTTTTTTTCTCTCAAGTATCTTACCTCTTAGGAGTCCCATCAAGAACTACTGTTTGTTCGGTGTTACTCAAATTTGAGACCCAGGACTTTAGTTTTACATGCTTCAATTCTGGAACTAAAAAATGAGGCTCAGAAACCTCAACATTGGCTTGGTTCTTGTTTAAGAAGACAAATTGGTACACTAAGCACTGGACATTGACTCCAGAGAAGCACTTAGTCCAGGGCTCTTAATAGAGTTAATCCTCCAGGAATCATTTGCTGACTCTTCCCCAGGGAAGAAGGGTGGGTGTGAGGCAGCTCCTATCCCGAGCTTCCATTTCCTCTTTTTGAATCCCAGTCCCGTTCCGAGTTCTTCTCAGCTGCAGCAAAACCTTCTCTTCACAGCTCTCGTGATTGCTGTTTTCTGCCCACCGGGTTGTCAACTCTCTCAGGGTACACGCTTCTCTACCTTTTCCAGCATAATCGCAGAACTAGCATCGCCCATGCCTGCCACGGCCTCTTTGGCGCAGATTTGTCCAACCCCATGTACCTGCAACCAAAACTCTGCTTTAGGAAAAAAAAAACGTTTTCCCCCAAATTAGGATGCGTGACAACGTTAAGTCACGTACTGGCATGGACTGGCTGTTAAGTCAAACTTCAAAGTACTTTACTCCTTTGGAAAAGGTGAGATTTCTATGAGATACTTGAAAAAGCTGCTGCCTTGATTCAAATCGCTACCAAGAAGGGAGTTCCCCTTGTGGCTCTGCAGAAATGAACCTGACTAGTATCCATGAGGATGCAAGTTCGATCCCTGGCCTCACTCAATGGGGTAAGGATCTGGCCTTGCTGTGAGCTGCAGTGTAGGTTGCAGACACATCTTGGATCTGGTGTTGCTGTGGCTGTGGTGTAGGCCGACAGCTGCAGCTCTGATTCGACCTCTAGCCCGGGAACTTCCACATGCCTCAGGTGGGCCCTAAAAAAAAAAAAAAAAAATCACTACCAAGAAGAAAAAGGCATTGGACAGGTGGATCACACGAGCAATTCTCACCTTGCAAAGTTGCATTGCTGAGCCAGTTCCGGGAACTCAGAAAATATTGGTTGCCCAGCGACTCTTAATTTTTTAGGGCGATGACAACCTCCTCCACACACGGCCCCCAGAGAAACATACCAACGAGTTTGCACAGACTTTCGGAGAGTTCAGAGCCGAGTCGGAGGCACAGGGCTGGCCTGTATAGAACCCAGAGAGTATCTATGTCCTCAAAAAGGAGAATGTGATGCTTCTCACGGGAACCTTGAAATAACACATTCAAGACTGGCTCCTGAGACATCCTGCAACACGGGCACTGTCGAGCCCTGCCCACCCAAGGGCGTTAAAGAGAATTCAAAAGACATTTCTTCTGCTTTGGGTAGAGATACCGAACGAGGCCTTTTCCCCCCAGATTGAGGAAGCACTTTGGGATGGGGAGCAGGCCATGAGATGATGGGGAAAGGATTTGGGGTTTTCAAACAGGGAACCAGGCTAAAAGAAAGCTCTGAGCTGCCAACATTCGCATACAGATTATAGGTTCTTCTGGAACACCTCCCGAGGGGAAGTAAAAGATAGCCATTCCAGGTATACAAGATGAATGTTCTTTCTGAAAATTAATTTGGTAAAAGCTGAAAAGCTGGTTGACAGACAAGCTATCTTCCAGGGGCAGCGAATTCAGTCACAAAGATATAGATCCTGTCCTTCCAAGGACCCTGAAAAGTTCAGCCTCTGCCATCGATCCAGCAGCCAAGGAAGCCAGCTCTGGGTGATTTAAGGGGAAGAAGAGATTTGAAAGGCATGCCTAATGGTCTCAACCCAACTAACGCACCAGATGAAAAGCTGCCTTTTTCTAAGCAGCAGACTGGGTTTGAATGAGCCACCGCTTCTGCACGATGTTATTTACGACGAGGCAGGTGCATCAGGCGAAGGTGGTTTCAGGCAAAGAGGGCCAGGAAAAGATGGGTGTGGGGACCAAACCAAAAGCCATTCGTCAACGGCTGCTTGGTAAATCTCTACCAGAACGGCAAGTCAGCATTTTCTTTACACTCAGGAGAACGAGAGCGTAAAGGTACAGAGTCGAAAAAAGAAGTTATTTCAGTCCTTGTTTCATCACAGGGTCCCTCGGTGAAAGACTTCATCTACCCGATGCCTGTACATGGATCACTATCCTTCTGACTCTGTTCAAAGGCTGGGCGTGCGTCCCGGTTGCAAAAAAAGGCATGAAACCCCACTGAGGTGGGGCTTCCTTATCACAGCTGAACTTTGAAAGCATATTTGTTTAGTGAGGAGAGGCTTAATTTAATATCTGGGAGTGAGTGGCCCCCGATTTCCTAGCTAGCTTCCAAAGGACTTTGCCCTTGGCCTCCTCCTGGCTTGCATCTGAGGTTCTGGACGTGGCCATGAGAAGGTGTCACCGATGTCAGCCTTCCTGCGGCTGGGATCTCGCGTGCCTTCAGCCTCCTTTCAGCGCTGCTGGGTCTCGGAGCACCAGGACTCGGTGTGAGCGCCCAGATGCTTCTCTAAGTACGGATCTGGGCCAGGGAAAAGTCAAAGTTGGGGTTCCGACAGCATCTACAACACGCTTGCTTTGAGCTGGAAAACCTCGAGGACCATCTTCGCCTTTCTGTCTCGCAGCATCTCTGGAAACTAGACAGGCTCCACCTCTGCTAAGCTCCTAGAAAAAGAGCTATTCTGTTGGGATTACAAACAATACAGAGTAGACAACTCAGAATCAACTCACCCCTTTGGCATGGGAACGAGAAGTAAGTCACTCCTAGATAAGCACATTCTTTGGAAGGGAGCCCCAGATGCTTAGTGGATTTCACAGTCAAGGGGAAATAATCAGCATTTTTGAAGAAAAAAAGATCCTATTTCTCTCCACACTGATGAACTGGTGGCACTTCCTGCTTTGTTATAGGCTTCCGTATAAAAATGAATTTGCATTTTGCTTGGTTTGTTCTAGATGCTACTTAAAACAATTCTTACTCATTCCTAATTAATGGAGGGAGGGGATTCTGACTCAAATAGTTACCACATTGGGTTTCCCTGGGAGAAAAACAAAGCCAAAATCTGTCATCTTTTGTTTTGGGAATATCTTATCAGAAGTTCATTAAAATAAAAAATGACAACTCAGTACGTGGAAACTCTAAATGGGCCTGGAGAATCCCTTAAGGCTTTTCTATCAGATAAATTTTTTTTTTTTTTTTTATTGTGGGAAGTGATCACAGAACACATTGCTTATTCTTCATGCAATGTTTTAGCTACAGCTTCCATGCAGTTCCCGGACCTAACAGTAGATGGCGCCACATGCCTTGTCTTTGAAACGGTCGGCCCTGTCTAGCAGGAACACTAGGTGCTGGTTTAGAAAAGTAAGATGAGAACAATCAGAGCTCTGGGGGAGAATTTTTTGAGAAGTTGGTGTTTGTGACAATGGCCTATTACTGAACTTTGGAAAATGGTATTGCTCATGATGCACACAGCTGAAAACATATAAAGCCAGTCAGTCTTATTTCCTTAAGAGTTAGGTGCCCCATCTATGATAATTATGTCATTTTCCCAGAGAAATAAACGTGACCTTCAGAATAATCAAAATCATCACTATCTAATCACGTGCTGTCAAAAGGAACTTTCTGGGATGTCGGAAAGGTCCCTTTTCTGTGCTGTCCAATACAACAGCCACTTCAAACATGGCAAGCACGAATTTCCGTTTAATTTAATTAAACTTAAGTTCATATATCCCCATATGGCTATTTACGGAACAGCATTGGCTACAGTACGGAACAGCACAGATATCAGTAGTTGAAGCATCACTGATGCATGCTGGATCTCAAGCCAAATTATAGAATATCCAGAGCATCCTTTACCTCAGCAGGAAAACGGCCTGGTACTTAGCGAGGACATTCAGTAAACAAGCAGCGTTTTCGATTTACATTTTATTACGGAACACGCCACTGGGATAATTTTAGCTTTGGGCTGCAAGTTCTTGAAAGATTACGCTCACCCCTCCCCTTCTATTCTTCCCCTTTAGGTGAACAGAAGGCTATCAGTGCTCTCTAAGGCGCTCTCCTTTCTTACGAGACTAATTCGTACATTCCCTGTATTAAATGGATATTCATACCGGGGCCTCCTAATAAACTCTGAATCCACTGAATGATTGGCAGACAGAGACCTATTCTGCAACGAAAGAGTACACAAACCTAAGAAGAAACGGTTGGCCAAAAGACTGGTTGAAAAATGATGAAAGAGTCACACTGACTTAGCAGGTCCAAACATCTTTCCCTGATTCAACCTTCTTAGCTTTTTAAAGTAATTGGTAGGAAAAAAAGCAAAAGTGAAAAGCAGTTCAAGCAAATACTAAAGCTCTGTCTGCATGATTTTCATGAATGAAAAGAAATTTCACTCTCCTCTCCTCATTTCAACACACCCAGAAAGCAGGGGAACATCCAGGTGAGGTGCTTACTGCAGCCTTCATTCCTCCGCTGCTGAGAAAGGGTGCAAACGAATGAAGCGACAGCGCAGCAAAATCAGTCAACGGGGAGCTAAAAGAGACCCATAAATCATCAAGTTCAACACCTCCTCAATTTTCCAAACACTGCAGGTGCTGGGAAAGAGTAAGTGACTTTTTCGGGCTCCAGATTGGCCCGAACCCTAGTCTTTCTATTCCCAAGGCAGAAATCTGCCCAGAGCCCTAGCCAGCATCTGTCATTCTAGGATAACCAAGGGTTGCACAACTCTAATGTTTATGGATTTAATCGGAAAACCAGAAAGGACAACTGAAGGGGAGGCAACACTTGAATTCAACCACTAAAGACAAAAATCCCATCAATCTTAGGCAGTACCTTCAGCAGTACAATTTGTCTCTTGAAGACCTCACAAAATGTTCTAATAGCTTTTCCATTTATTATTTGTGGCTTCAGGGATTCCAGATTCTTCTCCCAAGGAAGGGGGAGTACCCTCATTTCCCAATCCCCTGTCCAAACAGATACTCTCTTCGGGGTCACCCGAATGCTCCTCCAAGGTCCAGTTGTTCCAGGTCTCACCTTTGGAGCTGAAGCCAATGCCGCCACGTCAGGCACCTTCCCAACAGCCATATTAGTCACCTGGGGGCCCGTCTCCAATTTTCCTACCTTCTTTTTTTCTAGATAGGTGTATTCAATCAATTTATTTTTTGGTCTATTGTAGTTTCTTAGCCAATAGTTAATTTTAGAGTGTAAGAATGCAGTGTTAGTGATAATATATGTACTATTATGATAATAGTAATATTTAACACATACCTCAGGATAAACTCCACTTTAAAAAGACAATAAATATAAATGCTTTAGGGTGATTTTCTATTCCAAAAGACAGTATGATCCCAGGTTATCAGATTAATTGTCTAGCGGAGCATATAAAATGGAGCAAGACTGAAAATGCACCAGGGGAGAAATAAATTCTAAGAACCTAACACTTCATTAGATCACTGGAAAGTGAGTAGGAGGCTCAGGAGCCCGAAATGTTGCCATCTCTAGGAAAACAAAGGCGGGACCAACTTGCTGATCTGCAGCTGATGGTCTCCACTCGGTCAGAAAATCTGCTTGAAAGGCGTAACAGAGGCTTAGGACGTGTGAAGCCCAACTTCGGTCAAAAGCGCCCAAGGTCCTCCTTGGGTCAACCACTGTCATGCCGGAAACAAAATAACCATTAACGAGGGGACCTGCCACGCTCTTGATCTGTTAGGAAAATCTCAACAGCCAAGCATTTCTATTTTTATTTCCTTTTAGACTCAATTTAAGATTTGCTGTGGGAGTTCCCGTCGTGGCGCAGTGGTTAATGAATCCGACTAGGAACCATGAGGTTGCGGGTTCGATCCCTGCCCTTGCTCAGTGGGTTCACGATCCGGCGTTGCCATGAGCTGTGGTGTAGGTTGCAGACGCGGCTCGGATCCCGCGTTGCTGTGGCTCTGGCGTGGGCCGGTGGCTACAGCTCCGATTCAACCACTAGCCTGGGAACCTCCATATGCCGCGGAAGCGGCCCAAGAAATAGCAACAACAACAACAACAAAAAAAGACAAAAAAAAAGACAAAAAAAAAAGATTTGCTCTGAACCTCCCTGACTAGGTGTTTTCTACCCAAATCTCCAATCAGGCGCACACTCTGGTTAACTGCCACCTCCCCGGTTCTTGGCACAGGCACAGGTTTCTCACCACCGCCTATGTTTCAAATTAAGGTCCAGCCATCACATGCCCAGCTCCCGCTCCTGCTTTGAGAGGAAAGAAGAATTATTCACCCCATCTGAGTCTGACTGTACCAGACATCATTCAGGAGTGCAAAACCCTGGTCCCTGAACTCTTCCTCTTTCTGCACTCGGTTCAGAGACCTCCCACGGCCGAGAAAGATCATCCGGGGCTAAATATAGATCTACGCACACAAGCAGTGCCTGACCGGCGTCACATGGCGCTGCTGACGAAGGACTCCTTGGAGACGCGTTCGCCCAAACACACATAGACACACTCGTGTGCATATGCATCTGCACACACCATACCCACCGGATTCATCAGCGCAGACAGAGACGTCCACAGTCCTTAGACAGGGTCGCTCCCCAGAGACCCTCCTGCTGTTTACGACGCTTGTGCCACCCTCGGCGCTGTCAGAGGGCTCATTAGCTACGGTACTCTCGCCTGAACTACGCGGATCGGGTTGGGGTGAAGTAGGAATGCACACAACAGCCGTACGCAGACGGACAGACGCACGTACAGGCCTGTCCCTCCCATTTCTCTCGCACAGCCCTGAAGTTCTTGCCACCGTTTCCCCAGAAGGAGGAGCCTCTCTCCTGCGGGCAGCCCGCGAGGCTCCCAGGTAGCTCCTGTTCACTTTATTATCGCCCGACCAGGTGATCCGAGGCGACAAACCTGAGCTCAGGCAAGAGAAAGGCGACACGTTGTACCCCAAGTTTGCCCGCTGAAAGAATATCACCTCGTCAGGGGCAAGTAAATGACTTCTGTTCCCCTGTCTCCGCCCAAAGAAGCAGACCTTAAGATCCTAAGGCTCCGACACCAAAAATAAACAGTTCCCTCCACCCACCCACCCGCACCCGAAAACTGGCCAAGCAGCAGAAGGAAACAGCCTCGCAGTGCACAAGGAAGGGGAGACAGGATGAAAAAAGGATGAACGCAACTACAACTCAGACAAATCCTCGAAAATCGTGGCAAGATCTCGAAACAGAGGCTTGGCTTCGGGATCAGGGCGAGAGAAGCGAGGCACATCCCAAGCCTGTCCCCGCCCGCGACCCAACGGCTGGGTCCCGCACCTGTTGGCACCCAGTCCGCTGCCGGGGCGGCCCCAGACATCCTCGGCGGCCAGGCAAGGGGACTCTCCCGGTCTCCAGCTTTTACCAGGCGCTTTGAGCCGGCAGCGCCCACTGGCCCGGGCTCTCCCGCCGCCTCCCGGCGCACTGGCAGCCGGGGCGCAGGGAGAGAGCCGGGCGGCTCCGCGCGCAGCTCCGGGGACGCTTGGGAGAGCGCAGCGCGCGGCAGGGTCGCGCGTTCCCGCCGCCGGGCTCCCGTTTCTCCCGGGAGAATTGTTGACCAGAGAACAACCCACCTGCAGACGGCCCCGGGTCCTCGGCCTCCCGGCTGTGTGCCGCGCGCCCACAACGCAACCAAAGGACTGGGAGCGAAAGCGCGCGGGAAGAAGGAAAAGAAAAATCCGTCCAACCAGTCGGATCCCTTGTTTATACTGAAACTCCGGCCGCGGCCGCCGCGCACACCCCTCCGCCCGAGGGCCCGCCCCCCGCCGCCGGCCCCGCCCCGAGCGGCCGCACGGGCCAATCACGGAGCAGCTCACCGCCCACTCCGCCACCGCCCCCGGCGCCGGGCACCAGCCCACGGGTCCCGGGGGCCCCCGACTCTGGAGGCGCGGTTGCCCGGTGCCCTCCTACACTGCGGAGGCCCGCGGAGCCGGGCGCAGCGGGGTTTACCAGCGCGGGTTCGGCTCGCTGAGACCGCGTGCGTCTCCTCTTGAGCGCAGGTGCCCGAGGCTGTTTGTGCAGTCATGTGTGTACCCGTGTGTGTTCATTTACCTGTGTGCTGCCTGTACATACCGGCCCGACTTGTTATACAGTATCTATTAACATAATTATGAGCTAGAGGTTACTGTCCGTGGAATTTTCAGAGGAGAGCTGAGAGAAACCACAAGAACATTGGCCCAGCAAATGTTTACAGAAAGCCTGCGTGCTAGGCATTGTGACAAACGCTGGGGGCACACTCCGGGCAAAAGGAGGCTGGATCCTGCCATTAGGAAGCGTGCAGTCTAGAGGAGGACAAGCGTTAAGCGAACAGTCACCTAAACAAAATGTCAAACTGCGGCTGTTAAAAGTTCCACCAAAAAAAAAGGAAGAAGAAGGAAGAGGGAACCTGTGCTGTGAAATACGATTCTGGAGGCAAAGCGGGAGGTCCGGCCTCCGTAAAGGCTGCGCTGTCATGGTAACCATATACTTTAGCATTGGATACTTGATAACTGTTTTAGAAAAAAGATAGAAACTCCAGTACTTCACCTTGTACGAATTAAAAAAAAAAAAAAAAAGGCTGGAGAGAAGAAACGATGGAAGCAAACAAGGGAAGGAAGAGATGCAGGGAAAGAATACAATCTAAACATCAGGAGACTGTTGCCCACTAGGTGACCTTGGATAAGTAAAGCCGCTTTTCTGCGTTTGTTTCCCCATGTGTAAAACAACACTATTCACACCTGTCCTATAGGAAGGCCTACCATTAGGATGGCTGAGAGAGAGGCCCCCTTTTTGTCCTGCTCCATCTTCCCTCCCTCCCGCCTCCTTTCTGGGATGGTAGCAGCCACCTCGAGGTTCACCGCGCCTATTCTGAGCTGATTCCGCCCCTCCTTTTCTGCACAGGCACACCCCCTCTCACTTCTCTTTCTCTGATTATACTCCCTCCTTCTCTTCTGCAAACAGGTCTCCCCTGACTCAGTCATCCACTCCCATCTACCTGAGCTTCTCTGCCGTTTGTAAAAGGATCCATAAGGCCAGGAGAGCTTGTCGCCGCCAGCTATTCAATATAAAGCACCGAGGCTTGGGTGGCCCTGCTCAGCTGGTGTGGTTGTGCTGGTTGGTTAGTCTTTCAAGCTCAGTTTTCCATCGTGGTTCTGCAACAAGGAAGCCACATGAGGTTGGGCAAGTCATTTATGACCTGTCGCAATAAATTAAAGGAGTCGGACTAAATCACAATTTCTTAATGGAAATATTTGACATACCCTTGGTAACTTCTGGATACACCCATCAGCCCAGAAGATTTTGCCAGCATTACATCCTACAGTATTTTCCCCCCTACTAAAACAAAAGATGGTTATTTTAATTTCTCAAAAATATAAAGAGGATACTATGATACCATTGATTCAATACTTTACCAAACCACACCCTGCTCCCCATTCTGGCTGATCCCCAAGACCCCCTCCAGTTCCCTGTATGAGATAATACATCAGGAGAGAGTCCAGAGTTAGGTGGTCCCGGCCCTAATCCTGTCTCTGCATCGTTACATCAGCGCTCAAACCTTAGAAAAGCCAAGGGTGGATTCTGGGCCCCAGTTTACTCATCTGAAAAATAGCAATCGTGGTTTATGAAAGCAATTCTTCACCAAAGATTAAAAGAAATAATACACAAAAAGAGTTTGGAACAATGCCTTTCAGAGCAGTCTTCCCTAACCTCCCAATTAAAAGGCAGTCACCTCCCCTCATCTCTTCCTTCCCCATGTTGCTATTTCCTCCATAGGACGTCCCGCCATCAACATGCTGTGTGTTGCACTTATCATGGCCTCCCCCCTTCACTAGAATATAAGCTCCTCCAGAGCTGGGTTTTGAGGTCATTGTAGTTGTGTCTTTCTGCTCTATTTCGATGTTTAGAACAGTGCTCACCCATTATAAGCACTCAATAAATATAGCTGGTTGAATTCATTCATTCATTCATTCATTCATTCATTCACTAATGCTCAGCACATGGTAAGCCCTCAATAAAGAATAGCTCTTAGGATTGGATAGTAGTCTCTCTTACAAACAAACACAGTTTCCATTCTCTAGTTGTCATCGTTTCTTTTGGGTCTTTTGACTCTATCTGCTCACCTCTGGTCGCTGTAAATGTTGGTGGGCTCAATAGCACCAGTCGAATGGATGCAAATAACCCCTCGTTGAGAAGGGCCTCACTAACCACTTGTATTGCGCTTCTGCGGGGCAGCGGGCTCTGTGCTCGACACTCTTTTTTTTTTTCTCTTTCCCTCCCGGCCTTCAGGTGCACAAAATGAGAACAACCATCATGAGTGGTCCAACATTCCTCCTTTTATTTTAGTCTCCTTCATTTCCCATCTCAGATCCCACTTTTAAAGCTCCAAAAGCACTTCTCCCTTCGCGCGGTGCTCAGTGTGATTTTTTTCCATCTGCCTTTCATACCCGAGGACGGTACTGTTTGTGTGAGTACCACTCGAGTATGCTCGCCTGGATGGTACTGCGCAGCGGCTCTCATGCTCTTCTCACTCTTTCTCTCCGACTTGATTTTGATCACCTGTCCATCTTGACACGTGCTCACGGTGTTCCCTCACGGTGTTTACTCGCTGTGGAGTATTTCACCGTGGTTTGCACGCACAGTATCTTTTCTCCTCGCCCAAACTCTGAGACACAGGTACTATTTTCTCCATTTTGGAGATAAGGGAATGAAGCTTAGGAAGGTAAATAACTGCCCAGGCCAAGCGCCTCAAGAAGCCACGAATTAAACCCATGTCTCTCTCATTCCAATGTTCTCGTTTCTCGTGTTCCCACTCTACAAAATGGATTTAATTACCTACTGGGAGATTAGTGAAATAATGTCTGAAAAAAAAAATCCTCTACCACTAATCCGAGTCATTTTATTTGTCCAAGATATTGCTGTTAAAACCAGTAGATCTGATGTATTTAAATTAAGACTTTTTTTTTGGTCTTCTTAGGGCTGAACCTGCAGCATAGGGAAATTCCCAGGCTAGGGGCTGAATCAGAGCTGTAGCTGCCAGCCTACACCACAGGATACTTATCGGATTTGTTACTGCTGGACCACAACAGGAACTCCTGTGTATTTAAATTAAACCAGAGGCTGGTTCTTTTCATTGCAAAGCGATGTTTATTATTTTTCTCAGACACAAGTGTAGTATCATTTTTGTGGCTTATGATTGTCTTAAAACACTTGAACTTTAAATGAAAATCTCATAAAGCCTAAGTGCCTCCAAAGATTTAAACCTCGTCTTATCAAGGAGGAATGTGTCTCTAGAGCACCAGAAAGGACCAAAGGGGGAAGAGTGTAGAGGAAGGGGCCACAGCTTCCGTGTAAGAACGACGTTAATGATGCTCCAGGTGGCACGGCAGCCCTTTCTGTGATTGAGTTCCCTCTCTCTGGACCTTAAAGGGCCTTGGGAAATGGGCAAGTAACTTTCCCAAACCCTTCACGTATTCTCTTTCATTCAGCGGCTTAGTGTCCCTCTGCCGTCTAGAGAGGAACAGTCCAAGGCCACGGAAGCTTAGCAGTCTGGATAAAAGTGGCAGAAAAGAAGGGCCAGTGGTCACACTGCTTGTCAACAGCCAATCTGGACCATCCCCTCAGTCTTCTCACTTTCAAAGCTAAGGACTAGAAACCCATTTTTTAATAAGCATTATGTACATTGCCTCTTGTGTATTTTGATAAAAGATACAAGAATCTCAGAAAGCAAAAACGTGAAGAATGACCAGATGCAATTTTGAGGTGATCATTTAACAGTTTCCAAGCAAGGTATGTTAATGTAACTTTGTGGTTGGATGACTTGTCCTTTAAGCATCTCCAGACCAACCACAGCTTCTCTGGAACACGCAAAAATATATTTTTTTACACAAGTAAGACATAACCAAGGCCCTGTAATACCTGAGTACTCCATAGATACCAAAGTATTTATTTTATGTAAAGGAGGGGAGGGAAGTACTTGCAACTGCACAGAGACTAGATTTCAAGGTAGAGGGAGAAAAGAGCGATTCTTCCCCTTTCATAAAGGAGAAGCAAGTGTCACAGAGGCGTGGCTAGGGAGAGGCAGTTAGCCTTGGAATGCAACCTTCAGTAATAATTCCTAGAGCCACCGTTCTCATTCGCAACCTTCCTTCACATCCGTCATCTCGTGTAGGACCATGTTGGGTCTGTAAGGGTCGCTCAGGGCGAACTTGGTCATTACAGAGGCATGTATCTTCCTTTCCTGGAACCACAAAGCCTGAACAGAGAGCCATTCATTGAGGAATGGCTAGGAAGGTGCTACCAAACAGAAGGGAATTGGCCAGAAAAGACAGCTTCAGGGGCGTCTCTTCCACACTTCAGGGTGCTCCTCTTTCACCACTGCGTTTTGCCTGCCAGACCTTCAGGTTGTGCAAGAGAATGGAACAACTGCATGGCCGATGCCACAGCAGATACGTAGTTTTCCAAGCCCCCTAAGAAGGTGTAGAGAGTTGCCCTGTTTTCATTTGCACTAGACGCAAACTGTGGAATGGCAAATGTATTACTGTTCCTTGACAGGCCTCGTTATTTTGCTCACTTGCTTCTTCTTAGTAACTCTCACGAAGTAATTTTTTATGCTGTCCTCAGGAGGGGTCCTGCCATTGAGGACTATTACGGCCTTGGCCTGATCGGAAGCTCATGGGAGAGTCTCGTAATCCTGGATTACGTAATGCACAGTGACTTATTCTTTCTTGATGGACCAAGAACTATTTCATAACCATAAACCTACATTATTGTGATATGACACATCACGCTTTCGAGTCGAAATTCAATTATGTTTAAGTTTGTTTAGGTAATATTCCTCATCCTGTAAAATCTTTAGAGTGAATAGCAAATCTCCATATATTTCTCTTGTTCTAATTTCCCCTTTCTAGAAGTTTGCGTCTGGTTTCTCGTGAATAACTTGCTCTTACAATGTGAATTCAGAAAAGATTTTTCTGTTCTGAGTTCTTACAGTCTTCAGTGTTAAGTCTGATTATTTTGCTAGAAGAGCACCCTCACTTTTGACTAATTATTAACCGATGTCCTAGAACATGAGTATGAAGGCAGAAAATGAATAATAGAAACGAAGCATTTTAGAACCGGGCGAAATAGTAACACCCATCTCTTTTCACCTTCCCTGACCTCAATGCCACCAGCCCAGGCATTTCTGCGGTGAGGAAACTGAATCCTAGAGAAATGAAATGATCTCTCCAAGGCCACCCAGCAAGATAACAGCAAAATTACACAAGTCAAAAAGCCTGGATGATAAGCTCAAGATTTCAAAAACTACATGGTTTTACATCCTAATTATTCCTACAGGGCCTGAAGTTTATGAGCTACTTTGACATTATAGAAGTATGATTTGTTTTCAAATACAGATGACAAATATTCCCTACTAGATATTTCTTGATGAAGTGATACAAGAGAATTCTTTAGATGTTGTTAATATATTTTATTAGAATTCTCTAAATATTGTTAATACCATTATGCAAAATACCAAAATAGCAAACTCTTGATTGCTTTATCATTAAAGTAAGCAAAGTCTAGACTACTAATCAGACTTCATAAAATATATTCAAGAAATTACGTTGATCGGGAGTTCTGCTGTGACTCGGCGGTAATGAACCCATGGTAGGATCCTTGAAGATTCAGGTTTGATCCCTGGCCTTGCTCAGGTTAAGGATCCAGCATTGCTGTGAGCTGTGGTGTAGGTGGCAGATGTAGCTCGGATCTGGCGTTGCTGTGGTTGTGGTGCAGGCCAGCAGCTACAGCTCGATTCGACCCCTAGCCTGGGAACTTCCATATGCCGCAGGTATGGCCCTAAAAAGAAAAAAAAAAAGAAAAGAACGAAATTATGTTGACCAAAAAGCTTCTCTAGAAGTTCCTGTTGTGGCTCAGCCTGTTAAAGACCTGATGTTGTCTCTGTGAGGCTCCTTGGCTTCGCTGAGTGGGTTAAGGATCCGGTGTTGCCACAAACTGCAGCATAGGTTGCAGATGCGTTTTGGATCTGGTGTTGGTGTGGCTGTGGCATAGGCGCAACTACAGCTTCTGTTTAATCCATAGCCTGGGAACTTCTGTATGCTGCAGGTGCAAGTGTAAAAAGCAAAAAAGTACTTCTATAATAAGCATTTGCTGGTGTCATCATGAAAACATATCCCTAAGGTATTTTCTGCTAATAGAATAAAATAATTGATTTTCATAAGACTATATAATCTCATGAATACTACAGCATTGTTGAGAATTCTAGATAATTCTGCGACGTTTACTTCTGTAAAATGTCCAAACGTTCATTTTGTCTCATGGATTTTCACCATTTTCATAGCAAAATCAGCACTTCTGTACACTGTATTTAAATACTGCTGTGGAGGAGTTCCCGTCGTGGCGCAGTGGTTAACGAATCCGACTAGGAACCATGAGGTTGCGGGTTCGGTCCCTGGCCTTGCTCAGAGGGTTGACGATCCGGCGTTGCTGTGAGCTGTGGTGTAGGTTGCAGACGCGGCTCGGATCCCGCGTTGCTGTGGCTCTGGCGTAGGCCGGTGGCTACAGCTCCGATTCAACCCCTAGCCTGGGAACCTCCATATGCCACGGGAGCGGCCCAAAGAAATAGCAAAATAAATAAATACATACATACTGCTGTGGAAAAACATAATGCTAAGTATATTTTTCTGCACCGAAACAAATGGAGCAGATCATGCAGTTTAACTATTTCACTAGTGAATTAGCATGACCAGCCTTGGGAAGGGGTGGGGGAGGAACCAGGGATGGGAGACACGGGGGACTCCAACTTCATGTGCAGTGTTTGATTTCTTTCATACAGAAAGACACAAAGCAGACGTGACAAAATGTTCACTATTATCATTTGCGGTTGGTAGGTACACAGGTGCTAATACTTTATTTTGTAATTTTCTCCCAAAAAACCCAAAAGATTTTTATGATCAAAATTGGATGTTTACATAACCTTAAACTTCTTTTTTTCTTTTTAGGGCTGCAGTAGCCTATGCAAGTTCCCAGGTTAGGGGTCAAATAAGAGCTTCAGATGCCAGCCACAGCCACAGCCACTGCCACAGCAACATGGGATCCGAGCTGCGTCTGCAACTTAGACAGCAACACAGGATCCTTAACCCACTGGGAGAGGCTAGGGATTGAACTCGAATCCTCATGAATAATAGTTGGGTTCATAATCCACTGAGCCACAATGGAAACTCCCACATAACCTTAAACTTTTATATATAAAGTTTATGTGTTAAGGCAAAATATACTGGTAAAGTGATCCTTGTACCATTTTCTACTCATTGAGTGATCACATTTATAGCCAAGACATGGAAACAACCTACATGTCCTTTGATAGATGAATGGATTAAGAAGATGTGGTACATATACACAATGGAATACTACTCAGCCATAAAAAAGAACAAAATAATGTCATTTGCAGCAACATGGATGGAACTAGAGACTCTCATACTAAGTGAAGTAAGTCAGAAAGAGAAAGACAAATACAATATGAGATCACTTATATCTGGAATCCAAAATATGGCACAAACGAACCTTTCTACAGGAAAAAAAAAAAAACCAAACTCAAGGACATGGAGGACAAACTTGTGGTTGCCAAGGGGGAGAGGGAGGGGGAGGGAGTGGATGGACCAGGAGTTTGGGGTTAGTAGATGTAAACTGCTGCCTCTGGAGCGGATAAGCAATGATATCCTGCTGTACAGCACAGGGAACTCCATCCAGTCACTCGTGATGGAGCATGACGGATGATAAGGTAATGGGAGAGAAAGAATGTATATATGTGTGTGATTGGGTCACTTTGCTGTACAGCAAAAATTGACAACATTGTAAATCAACCATAACAAAATTTTTTAAAAAAAATAAAATACAACTGTTAATCAAAAGTCCAGAGAATTTGATTTGGTCCCTACTCAGAATTATAATATGTGCAAAATGTGTTAAAAGTGTTAAGCATCTCACAACATTTATCAAAATTAGCCTCCTCTGGGTTTTTGATGTGATTGTGTGTCTATTCTCTCAGACTGTGATGTGTATTGTGAGTAAACACACAAAGGAGCTTTGACTTTGAGGGAAACTTGCTTTCAAGTCGAATCACCCACAGACTAACACCCCTAGCACATGACTACTGTGTGCAGGGCTTGGAATTAACTAGGGATAATTTTAGAATCCACAGCCACCCACACACGTTCCTCCCTTAGCTGTCTCTGAAGAGTGGGCAAGAACCAAAGGAAGGCGGAGGTTGGAAAAATGGACTCGTCCCCCTCGTAGTGGAATGGTCCATTCTTCTCTGGTCTGTTGAAAGGGTCACGGTGTACGTTTGGAGATGGGTTTGGGTGTGCAAATGGGATGGAAGGACGTGCTGTGGCTCTCTGCAAACCTCTACGTAGTCGAGAAAGAGTTGGAAGAAATAGGAATTTTATGGCCCAGATGATACTGCTCAAGGATTTCAGAGAAATGATCTCCTAAGCAAAAGCACGTAAGGAAAAAAGAGTTCCGAGGGAGCAGGGCTGCTCTGTGGAGTAAGAATTCAACATCTCTCACAGCAAGAAATTCCTAACAGAGGGTCAACTAAAATGCCTTAGTCTGGATAAAGTTCCTCAGATAAATCAAACAACTGTCTTAAGTTCTGTTGCTTTTGTTGCTGTTGTCGTTAAGAACTATAACAACTCTTTTTGAAATGCCCTGCCTTCCTAAGTTAAAAGTTAAACACCAGCTGTTAGAAAAGGCAGTTGTGAGCCCAAACTTTCTAACTTTCAAAATAATAACAAGCTCTACTTTTTCTCCAGAAATAGTTGAACTAGGACATACTGTTTTGAAAACATCTCTAAATAGATGCGATTTTGGTTAACCCTTCCTCTGCATTAAGGCTAATGGCAGACAGTTGTCATTTTTTAATTCAGAACATACAACATAAAAATGTGGATTTTGGTCTGTGTCTTTATGTTGGTGAGGAAAAAACTGATATGTATTGCCAGAATCAAGCCTTTAAATTATATCACAATGGGACTTCCCATCGTGGCGCAGTGGTTAACGAATCTGACTAGGAACAATGAGGTTGTGGGTTCGATCCCTGGCCTTGCTCAGTGGGTTAAGCATCTGGCGTTGCCGTGAGCTGTGGTGTAGGTCACAGATGCGGCTCGGATCTGGCATTGCTGTGGCTGTGGTGTGGGCCAGCAGCTGTAGCTCCGATTAGACCCCTAGCCTGGGAACCTCCATATGCCGCAGGTGCGGCCCTAAAGAGACAAAAAGACAAAAATAAAAAATAAAGTATATCACAGTGACATAAACTCCAGGAATATCTGGCTTGATAAGTAAGGTGACTCTATTAGGCTTCATAAACTTTTACAGGAGTTTTTAGACTTTCTTCTTCTTCTTTTTTTCTTTTTACAGCTGCACCTGTGTCATATGGAAGTTCCCAGGCTAGGGGTCGAATCGAAGCTACAGCTGGGGCCTACGCAACAGCCACAGCGACACGGGATCCAAGGGACATTTTCGAGCTACACCAGAGCTCACGCAACACCGGATCCTTAACCCACTGAGTGGGGCCAGGGATTGAACCCCAGTCCTCATGGACACTAATCTGTTGAGCCATAACAGAAAATCCTAGACTTTCTTTCTTTTCTTTTGCTTTCTTTCTTTCATTATTTCTTATCTGCAACTTACATAGTGGTGAAGTTTTTTACTCTAAATCTTGGAGTAATCAGCCCATGCTTTGAGGAAAAGGTGGGGTCTGAACCTGTCAGACAGTTATTTTAGGGAGCACCAGCCAGGATATTCAAATGCCTTTGAAAAAAAGCTGACAGAACTTGTTCCAGAGCATATAAAACGCCGAAGAAAATGCGAAACAGGACAGCCAGTTGAGCGCAAACAACGGAAGAGGCTCATTTTCTCACCTCTAGAGCAAGAGCAGGGACCACAATTTCAAAGGGGACCCTGGTCCGTGCAGGACAAAATAACAAGGAGCCTACGGGACTCGGTCTCTGCTGGAGCAGCTGACGCCTCCGATGCTCACGTTCCTCAACTGTACAGTGGGGGCTGGAGATGCGATGTCAGAGGTGTTTTCTAGCCAGCGGATGTGCTGCTTCACATTAAGGCCATTTCTACTTGTCAGTTTTTCGGCGTTCCAGTGGGACGCCTCAGAGGCTTGAGGCGCCCAGGGGTGACGGACTTGACCCAACTCTACTGACCTGGTTGTGGTTATAGGTAATGGCATATCCTTTCCCTGGAGTTCAATGTCTATTTTATTAGAGGGATCATGATGCTTGAAAGAATCCCTGGGGATCTGCTTTCACGTCCCCCGAAAGCTCAGCCTATGCGGGAGGCAGTGGCTGTAACCAAATATACCACAGCGTAGTGAGGCCTCCGCTCTGGGTCCGGCTTAATGAGACTTGACATTCAGCTTCAATGATGGAAGGTCTGGGACTAATTTGGGGAACTAATTTCTTTTCTAATGGATATGCACTCCATAAGGGGTGACCAATCATCTCAATTTGCCCGGGACTATCCGAGTGCCAGTGCAGAAAACTCTATGTCTACAGAAAAACCCTCAGCTCCAGGCAAATTGGGATGGTTGGTCACCTTAATTCTACAGATATTTTACTGAGACCCTTCTGGGGGCTGGGCCCTGGCAAAGGCGTTGGGACCCAATGGGAACAAAGCAGACGAGATCCTTGCCATCATAAGGCTACCATCCGGGGGGGCGAGACAGACATTAAACAGGAGAGTAAATAAATAACCAGTCACGACAGATGGAGACCACTACCGGGATGGAGAACGGGGGGGGGGGGGGGCTCCACTTAGAGGGGTCAAGGGAGGTTTCTTTGCAGTAACACCTGCAGGCCATAGGGTCAGTCATGAGAAGTGCCAGGGCAGGTAAGTTCCAGGTCATTTCTAAGAATGAAGAGAAACTTCAAGAAATCCTTAAAAGAATATTATCATTTGCTAAAATTATTTATCCGTTTATATGCTTACTATTAGATTTAGAATAAAAATGTTAATAGATTAATTATAATAAAAAACACACTTGAGCAAAGACCTAATCTATAATTCCCACAATACTTGGTATTTAATAGGTGTTCGATATCTATTGAATAAGTAAAGGAATGAAAATATGACTCCCTTTCGATCTAATGTGTTCTTCCCCAAAACTTACTTTCTCTGAATTCTGCCCTTTTTCTCAGCCAGACTGTCCATAAAGCAGATGGAGTTACAGACCCTAGGGGCCATGGAACACCCGTGAGCTTCAGGCTAGGGCTGTTCTAAGCCAGTCTGTGCCTACCGGCTCCAAGAGAGCCTTGCTCTGTGCCCATGCATTAGCTCATAAGACGTCAGGTGCTCTGAGACCTACGTTAAGGAGAGCCAGATCTCGTGGTTTGAAGTCTTCGGCTTTCTGAGGACCTGCCTCTCTCAGGGGTCGCGGTGTTATTAATGAAAGGGGAGCAGAGGTCGGACAAACTCCCCTTTTCCGCTAGGAAAGGTCTCCCCTCCTTGGAAACAGCTCACCGTGACGACTTTCCCTTTTCTGATCGTGGTGGTATCTTTCCTCTCCGGTTACTTGGGCTCGAGACCTCAAGCTCAGCAGGATTATCCACCCTGCTGCCCCCATCAGTCGGCGGCTATGTCCCCTTGTTTTGTCTGTCCCCCAAATTGCCTTTACATTGCTTCGTCTTCCAGCCCCATTGCATTCAGAGATCCGAGAAAGGACCAGCTCCAGCCCATCCTGGCCCAACAAGACCCACACAGATGTACATACATGCCCTGCCAGAGGAGACCAGCTCTGACACGCGGTATTGCAGAACCTTGAAGGGCCCACTTGCCCCCAGACTAACAGGGGTTTGCTATGTGGAAACAATTGAGGTTTTCAACCCAACTTTCGAAACTTACCCCTTATTTTTGCTTTTACATATATAGTCATCCAACTGAATGGACTGCTTGTCTCTGGGAAAAAAAGTTGACATTCTCCCATCTCTGTGACTTCTCTCATACTATTCCAATTCCCTGCGATGACCTTTCACAGTCCCCAAATGTATTACAAATAACCATTTCTGCCTGAATTTTATATTAGTATTATTATCATTTTTTGGCTGTACCCACGGCATGCGGAAGTTTCTGGGCCAGGGATAGAACCTATGCCACAGCAGCAGCCCAAGCTGCTGCAGTGACCATGCTGGATCCCTAACCCGCCACACCTAAAGGGAACTCCTCCACCTGAATTTTAGAAACCCACTGCAAATACCTTAAAGTTCCTAGAAGAAATTTTAATACCTGACACAATTGAAATAAATGAAGTCCCAATGACTATCACCAATAATGTAACGTTCACACACACACACACACACACACACACGAACACTCGTTGAGGTCTCCTATTGTAGGTTTTACGGAGTCAGAGCCATGGTCCCTGATGCCAAGTTGACTGCTGATGGGTACAAGTGCAGGATCCAGCACTGGCAATCACTGGCAGCACCAGGGGCTCCTCTGTGTAGGCAGAAGTCCTTTGTGGCCGAACCCAGTACATTTCTCAGAAGGTGGGGAGCGGGGGGACAGGCAGCACGCACTGAGCTTTTACTACGTGACAGGATTGTGCTAAGGGCTTTCTCTAGAAATTTAATCTGCACAGCCGTCCTATAAAGCTCTTAATATTATGTCCATCTTCAGAGAAGACGAAACGGAAACTGCCTGAGAACAAATGTCTAATAAACGACAGAGCCAGGACTTGGACCCGGTGGCCTGACTCCACCACGGTCTTCGGATACCAAGGCGGACGCGGTGCACGGGGCAGGCACACAGACGCTAGGTGGGCTGGCGTCGTAACAAGCGCTGTCATGGAAGTAAATACACAGCGAGTGGACTTTCCTTTACCACGTAAGAGGTGCCTCCAGTCTGGGGGCAGGGCGACGCTGCGTTATGATCAAGATCACCCACAACGGAAACAGGAAGAACTTGGTGCAAGTTCTGGCTCAGCGTGAACTTGAACAAGTGTTGATTCATTACAAGCTGCCGTGTTCTCATCTGCGAAATTAAAATAACAATGCTTGCTTTAAAAATGAAATAACATTGCACATCATAAAGTAATGAGTACAGTATCTGGAACCTAGACCTCAATAAATGGTAGTTCATTAAATCTAATTACCATCACTATTCAGCAATCTTTTTCATCTTTAATATCTCAGCCCTTTCAAACTCCTGAGAAAAAAAGTAGGACCATATTTGCTTATTTATATGCGTGATCTCATTTGGGGTTATTGAAGAACCATTAAAAGTGCTGATACCCTTCGAGTTCCCGTCGTGGTGCAGCAGAAACGAATCCGACTAGGAACCATGAGGTTTCGGGTTCGATCCCTGGCCTCCATCAGTGGGTTAAGGATCCGGCTCTGCCACTAGCTGTGGCGCAGGTCGCAGACGTGGCTCAGATCCTGCGTGGCTGTGGCTGTGGTGTAGGCCAGGGACTGTCGCTCCGATTCAACCCCTAGCCTGGGAACTTCCACATGCCACAGGTGTGGCCCTAAGAAGCAAAAATAAAATAAAATGAAAGTGCTAACACCCTTGAATACTTCAGCATGCATCTCCGAAAAATAAGGACATCTAAAACCCTAAGGAAAAGCAGCATAAATGCTAACTAGTATCATCTAATTTCTAGTATATTTTTAAACATCTAAATTTCCTAAACTGTCCCTCAAAATTATCCCCAAGAATAATCAAAGTGTTGTATTTTGGTGTTGTTTTCTTTGCTCTCTTTTAATCTGTATCAGACCCACCCCCTCCCAGCCCTTTTCTGCTTTGCTTGACATTCATTGCCTTTTGTGAAAAAACAATCACTCTGTCTTGGGGGAAGTTACCGCTTTGTAGACCTGCCTGACAGTTTTCCTCGAGGTGCCATTTAACTTATCCTTGGAGCCTCGACGTTATCCGTACATTGGTCTTAGAGCTTTGTTGCTCTTAAGCTAAACATGGTAAGAATGCTTCAAAGCCGATGCTATGCAGTTCATGTTACATCACATGAAAATTTCCATGACCACTTCCTCTTCAAAATATTTTGCGGTTTCGTAGCTACCTCTGGGGTATGGTTAGATCAGTGGTTTCCAACTCTGGCTTCACTCAGAATCATCTGGGGAGTTTTAAGAAATACTTGTTCCTGAGTTGCACCCCTAGAATTTCTCGCCTCAGGCGGCCCAGGCATTGGTATTTTTGTAAACTTGTTCCAGATGAGAGTGCCTGTAATCAGGGTAAAGAGGGTCGGGTTTAGGGACCGGCTCTAAGGGAAGGGGTGCACCTTTCTCATCGACTAAGACATGTCTGTGGTGCTCAGCAGAAGGCCTGGTTCGTAACTGCTACTCCACAATACAAGCCGAATCCATCAATTAACTAATATTCAGCATACAGACAACCACATCCGCCTTTCACATTCCATTTTTTCTTTGTTTTCTACGTGGTATATGCACTGTGAGGCCAGCAGGTTAATTCTATAGCATGTTTAGAGAAATCAGCCTATGCCAATATTTTTCCAAGTTTCTGAAAACTGTATATAAATTGAAAAAAAAAATCAGTTTCAAACTTCTAAGAGAGGGAAAAAGAGCAAATGGTCATTTAGTAATAGTGTTAGATTAATTCTGTTGTACACAACTCTTCTTCTGCTTATTATTACTATTGTCTTTTGTCTTTTTAGGGCCGCACCCGTGGCATATGGAGGTTCCCAGGCTAGGGGTCGAATTGGAGCTGTAGTTGCCTGCCTACACCACAGCCACAGCAACGTGGGATCCAAGCTTCATCTACAACATGTACCACAGCTCTCAGCAACCCTGCTGGATCGTTAACCTGCTGAGCAAGGCCAAGGATCGAACCCGCGTCCTCATGGATACTAGTTGGGTTGTTAACCACTGAGCCATGATGGGAACTCCTTTTTTTTCTTTTTACTTCATCAGTTCTTCCTTTCTGTTCTTCTTGTAAGAGTGGGTGAAGTGATTTTAAAACTACTTGCAGAAGAAGAAAGACTGGGAGTTTGTCTCAGCGGTAATTGGTGTTTTCTTTGAAATGTATTGAGCAAACTTCAACCACGTGGGAGTGTAATAGAAAGAGAAGGAATTTCGGGATAGTTGCGCTTCTACTTGTTCAAATTCAACTTTAGTCAAACCTTAAAAACAGAATAAGAAGATCCATGGTTTGTTGCGGCTTTTGCCAAAACTAACCACCTGTAGCGTCAAATACAAAGAAGGTAAGAATGGCCACCTTGTCCTAAAAAAGAGGCCTATCCCATGAGCAAACTTAAGGAATTATGAATATACACTAATTTACGACACTTCTGAATGAAAAGCATCAATGACCCAAGAGAAAATCAGCAAAAGACATGAACACAAAGTCTGTATCTGAAAAGGTTTTTTGCACAGATGACAAAAGCTCAATCGGACTCATATTAATGAAAGTGTGAAGTAAAACTATACTGAGATTTTTTTTTTTCCTTAGCTCATAAGATTAGCAAAGATCCATCGCTGTGGAGGATTACAAACTCACATACTTTTTGATCCAGCCGCACAAGCTAAGGAAAATGATCCTATAGATAGATTCCACTCAGTACGTGAAATAACACAGGAACAGAGCAATTCATGTCCTCAGGTAAAATATGAGCAGCGACTCACTGTCATTCATCAGATAACTGGATAAGTAAGTTTTGATACATCCACAGAATCAAAACATTGTGCAAGTACGAGACAATAATCAGGAAACTACGTACCTAGATGAAATGGTCATATACGGATTAATGAAAAAAGGTACAGATTATCGTGCAGTATGTGTTATAAGGTATATAAAAGGAAACGGGAAGGAATATATATTTGTACTGTGTTCTTTCTTATGCACAAAAACTTTGGGCAGCTGAACAAGGAACTGATAAATGGTCAGCTGTCTGTGGGAAGACATGGGAACTATGCAGGTGGAAGACAGTGAGAGGGAGAGACAGGAAGGAAGCATCTCAAGACACCTGTTCCTACTCTGTCATGTTCAAGTTGTGCAAATATACCACACATTCAACATTTTTAATATTCCTTGAGAGCTCTACCAAAGGCCTGAGAAAATGTAATTTTTTTAAATAGAAAAAAAATCCCAGATATTCTTGCAGTGTTTATGCTTGTTGTGGAGTTTCAAAGCCAATTGCATTCTTCTCAATTTCACTAAAACTGAAACTGAAACTGTGCCTACTTCTCATATTCCCAGACCTAGAACATAGACTCAGGAAAAAACTCACAAAAAATTATCAAGATAATTTCCAATCTTGATTTTTGTTAACAGAATTTCAAGGTTTTAGATTATATCAAAACACACGCTCTATAAAGTCCAGAAACCACTGCTGAAAGATACTCATTCCAAGGCTAGTGCTTACATAAAGTCAAAGTAATGATGTAAAGCAAAATGAATCCTTCTCCCACGGAGCTCTTCATGAAATCCTCAAGAGATGGGGCGATGGCACACAATGACAGGAGAATTCCATCGAAGAAAAAGAAGGGATTCTTTCTTCACAGGCAATCAATACGATGAAAAGGAATTGTGGTTTACTTATTTCCCTCTGAGCATCTACTGCCTTCGGTCAACACTTCTTTGCGGGTGTTTTCTAGCACAAAAAAGTATGGGATTGTTGCTGTATTGCTCGCATTTTGCCCAGCACAACGCATACGATAGGTATACCATTTGCTTTATATATATTATATATATATATGAATCATGTTGCTGTACACCTGCAACTAACATAACATTGTAAATCAACTCTACTTCGATAAAATGAAAGTCAACTTCTACTATGCATTTCCGACCTGCCAGGGCCTGTGGAACTTTTATTTCATAGAACCATCACAACCACCTATTGATGTCAACTCCAATTTGTAGTTGAGGCAACAAGACCAGAAGCAGTTACCAGTCTTACAAAACAAGATCAGAGCGCTGATAGGTCTGATGCGATGAAATCTGGGACGGGGACACTGGGTCAGGCCCTGACCCCTCTGTCTCATTCCATGGTCACTGATCGACATGGCAGAGGACGAGGGCTTCACTGGGAGAATATTAGATATGCTAAAAAGAACGTTTATAACACATGTTCAAAGTGTTAAAGTAACTTATCGTCACTAATTTTTTTTTCTGAACTTACAGAATGAAAGATTAGTAAAGAAAAAAAAACTCTCAAGATGGGAGTTCCCTGCTGGCCTAGCAGGTTAAGGACCTGGTATTATCACCGCAGGGGCGCAGGTCACTGCTGTGGCTGGGACTTGATCCCTGGCCCAGGAACTGCCACATGTCATGGGTGTGGAAAAAAAAAAAAAGAAAAGACTTCAAGATGGAAGTCTTCTGTTGGGTATTTCCTGTTTGAGCTGAAAAACCTGGGGCCACGTCTTTAAGATTCGTACCTGTAGGCTCCTCCTCCAAGAAGGATGAGAACAGGGGATTTGGGTCAATGAAAGAACACGAGCACATGGGAAGTCTGAATGAAATGAGCCTGGGACATTTTACGTGGTGGTGCTAAGTTCTTGAATAATGGCAGTATCTGCCATGTCCACAGAAGCTTCTAGCCACCATGCATGGCTCTGGGACCTTACACAATCATTTAGTCCTCCTGTCTATGAGGCGAGTTCTACTACTGTGCTCATTCTGCAAATGGGGAGACAGACACAGAGAAATAAAGTAACTTGTCCAAGATCAAATACCCCAAAGCGGTGGAGCTGGGATTCAAACCCAGGCCACTGAGCTGGTACTACTCAGTGAGGTATATTATAAAGCCCTTTGCATATTCTGTCACCTAGGACTTCATTTAAAAAGCAATTGTGGGAGTTCCTGTCATGGCTCAGTGGCTAACGAATCACTAGGAGCCATGAGGTTGTGGGTTCGATCCCTGGCCTCACTCAGTGGGTTAGGGATCCGGTGTTGCTGTGAGTTGTGGTGTAGGTCACAGATGGGGCTGGGAAGGCCAGCGGCCACAGCTCGGATTCGACCCCTAGCCTGGAGACCTCCATATGCTGCGGGTGCGGCCCTAGAAAAGACAAAAAGACAAAAAAAAAAAGCGATTGTGCTGCCTAATGTAAAACTCCCAAATTCTGGGGTTGGATACAGATAAAGACTCATTTATTCATTAATTAAGTCATCCATTATTTATTCATTCCGTATGTATTACAGTCCCACTGCGTACCAGGCTTAGCGATGGCAAAAATAGATGTGGTTTCTGCAATTCTAGAACTTGGACTATAGTAGGGAGAAATACGTAATCAAATAATTACGCAAATAACTGTAAAATTTCAAACTCATAAGTGTGAAGGAACAGTACAAGATGTTATAAGATTATAAGGACATTTAAAGAAGTGCACGTCCTAACTGAGGGGCGGTTCCTGAGGAAATGACTTCGAGCTGGGATTGCCAACCCCCAGACCGAGAGTTGGTGACTGTTTCCAGAGGGCATCAATCCTCATCTGCGACATAGGCTAGTGGATTGTCCTAAAATCTTAGTGAGATGGTGGGAAGAGTTTAACCCAGCACTTAGTACTCAATTAATGATGCAATTGGTTGGCTTTGTTATTTTAATTTTTCTCGGTGCTCTTTGGCCAGTATGCAGTTACAGAACAGGATAAAAGAAACAAAGATTTATAAAAATAGCAATCAGAAACGCAGAAAGGATAGGGGAGAAAAGCAAATATTTTGAAAATCCTATGGATTTTAATTTTTTTAATTAGAATGTTTCAGTAAGATGCACAGGCTGTGGTGGAAAACCAATGGGAAATAAATGCAGACAGGAAACGCAGTGCTTTGTTGATGTTTTTCCGGCACCTCCAGAATTTTGTCCTAACATGTTTTCCTGTGTTTTTACGTATTTCTTCCAGCATGAGTCCTGGATTGATTGATGGTGATGCTCTTTTACCCAGAGCTTAATCCTGCAGCACACAGGGGGTGGGGTGAGCCTGACCGACTTGGTGAGTGAGGGGCAGAGGGAGTGGACTGAAGAACCTGGAAGTTTTAATGAGGAAAGACGGGCCAAAGCTCCCGTTTGGATCACAGAGCATCCAGGCTGATTGCTCTTTGCTTCAGCCTAGCAAGGAAAAGAAGGAAAGCGATTGTAAATTCAGCCAATAGAAACGTAATTACTCCTTCCTGAAATGTGAGGGGTCCCCCTGCCTCGGGGGATGGGTTAAGTAAAGCCACATTTTTCAGAGAGAAATTTGCCCACGGCCCCTCTCGGGGAGAGCACTTCAAAGGTTCCCAGGACACTTCAAAAGGCCTGGAGCCTCCTCCACCGCTAGTTTTAAAGTGCTGGAGGTATGCGCCTGGAAATGCGTGAGCACACAGCCCAGCGGGGCGGGGGGGGGGGGGGGGGCGGTGCTGTGATGAGGTGCTCGGGAGCACATTCCTGTCCGTGATCCGAATACCACTCTGCCTTCGTTCGGGAGGGAATCTTCCGGCCTGGAGGGGTGGTGGGGAGGGTCCTGCAGGAGCCATGGGGCCACCAAGCCAAGTGTGGACTTCAGCTGTCACCTCATATATATATATATTTTTTTGGTCTTTTTAGGGCTGCACCTGCTGCATATGGAGGGTTCCAGGATAGGGGTCCAATCTGAGCCACAGCTGCGGGCCCACACCACAGGCACAGCAAGACCAGATCTGAGCCGTGAGCTGCGTGAGCCATGAGCCGCGTCTGCAACCCACACCACAGCTCATGGTAATGCCAGATCCTTAACTTGATGAGCGAGGCCTGGGACTGAACCTGCCTCGTCATGGATACTATGTCAGATTCATTTCCACTGAGCCACGTGGGGAACTCCCTAACCCAGGCCTTTTTCTCCCCAGGGAGCTCAGTCCTAGCAGCAGCATCATTCAGGGGCTTGGTTGACTCAGACACCGTGGGCGGAGGTTCTCTGTCCTTGATTCCTGCATTCCTGGGCACCTGTCACCCCAGAGCATCCATCAGTAAGATATAGGCTTTTCCTGAAGTAGGCCCAAAACAACTAACTATGTGCCTCGATTCCTCTCTTCTGTTCCTCCTGAGGAAAATGTTAAAATATTAAAGGGAGCTAGGTTACAGCAGAGCTACAGGACGTTAAGCGTAGACAGCCCCCAAAGCCATCATTAACCAATGAATGGAATTTCCATCTCGTTCCCTTTAAGTGCGATAGTGTTTTTCTCATCAACCAGGGGTAAACGTCAGAGGTGTCTCATGTTTCCAGCGTGAGTTGAGATACCCATCCTTTCACTTAAAAAGTAAGTTTTGTAGGAGTCCCCATTGTAGCTCAGTGGAAACGAACCTGACTAGGATCCATGAGGACGTGGGTTCAATCCCTGGCCTCTCTCGCTGGGTTAAGGATCCTATGCAGCTGTGGCTGTGGTGTAGGCCGGCAGCTGCAGCTCCGACTGGACCTCCAGCCTGGGAACTTCTATATGCCGCAAGTGCAACCCTTAAAAAAAAAAAAAGCAAGTTTGGTAACGTGTGCCGTGCATGTCCCCCTTGTAACTGGACCGCTGCATCTGAGTATTTCTGCCCCCTCCTCATCCAAGTACATAAACAGACGCAGGAGGATGGGGTAGGGGGATAAAGACCCATAAAGACAGTAAAGAGACAGGAGGAGAGCTCTACAGGCGTGAGGCGGTCATGAGCAGAATCACCATAGCAAACGCAGAACCAGGAGACGCTTTCCGAGGCAACGCGGCCTTCAGGCCTCTTGCTACGGAGGCGGGGGTGGGGGTGGGGTGGGGGGATGCAGATGCCTCATCGTCAAACCGCACAGCGAAGAGGAAGCCGCTTCTTCCCGTGCATTTCAAGGCTGCGTTTTACAGCACACGTCCGTGGACAGGGGCTCTCCGTGCCATCTGCTGTGCCCAGCAGGCGGCAGGGGGACGTCATCGCGGAGGGAAGTGGGGGACGCAGGGAAAACCCCAGGTGTCTCCCGAGGACCAGGGACCGGGTTCCCGCCGCCCGCTCAGGCCGGGGCGGGAACGAGCCGTCGGGGGTCAAAAGCAGAGGCCCAGCCACGGCGCGCGGACGCTTCCCGTCTTCATTCAGAACGAGGCAACGAGGGCTTGATTATTTTTTGACCTGTGACATTGCATCTGGTGTCTCGCTCTAGAAATGAGGCAAATAAAATATCTTGAAACAACTTCGTTCTATAAAAAAGGACCCTCCCCCATGCTGTTCGCTGCCACCTTCTTTTTTCCTCCGCTTCTGTCTCTGCAGCTTGACATCCTCTCAAACGCTACCTGACAGACTGCGGCAATCACCCCGCGAATGGAAGTAATTTCCTTATTGACAGCCTCCCGTTCTCCCTGACATCTGCCAGCACTCCCTGACTCTTGAATAAGCATTAAGACATTAACAGTCTGGCACAGGCTTAGGGGCTGGAAGAGCAATGCTTGGCAGGCCCGCTGAACAAAGCCCTGAGCGAGAGACCCCACGCCTTCAATCCGCAGTCCCCCTGGCTGGAAACCCGGGCAGAGCCCAGAGTAAATGCCGATTATTCGCTCCACTGCTCTGGCATTTTGGTGTCTCCTTCCACAGGCCAGATCATATGCTCGAGGAAAGGGACAGAAAAACAGGGACAAGACTGTTTCGGAGAGAGCAGGAGTGAAAAGCGGGTGTGCATGAAAAGGCAGCTCTCCGCTGCTCTCTGGGATGAGTCAATGTTCTTAAGGAATCGACTTAGAAGGAGAAGCAAAGTCAGGCTCCCCCGACTGACGCGTCGAACAATGTGAATCACGCTTTCTTCTGATCGTATCACATTCTTCCCAGAGTCTAGCTGGCAGATGCCATCTTGGCGCCGTGGGTTTTTCAGAAGCCAATTTGTCAGGTCTTCATACAGAAAATTATTAGGAAAGAACACTACGGTAGACGTTGTTGCCAGAATCTGCTCACTAAGAAATGGCAAAGCTTAATATTAATTAAACTGCTAAGGAAGTCAGAGAGCGGCTTCCATTCGTTCTTGAGTAGGGCTTGTTTGGATCAGAAAGCTGTAATCTGCACAGGTAATGCTAAAATTAACCTCAAACTAGAAGGGGGAGAGCTGTGAATGTGACACTTTCACTTGAGCGAAAAATGACTCAATATAGCTGCACTTGGGAGACAGAAGAAGAGTTGAAACGGGTTGTATGAGAGTTCAAGGGAGTCTGATCCAAGGGTGGGGCGACCTGCTTCCCTAGGGAGCATTCTGTGGCTCAAGACTCTGACATTTTCCAGGGACCAAGGGCCCAGAAGCCCCCCACTCCTGCAGAGGCCACCACAGGACAGAAACGTTGCAGGAAGAGTTGTTGCTGCGTTTACATCGCGATTCCGTCTGCAAACCACCTTACTTTCTTCGTTGTTTGATCTGAGCCTGGGGTCACCATCTGATTTGCAAGTGAGGGAAAGAGACAGGCCGAAGGAGGATGAGGGCCTTTCCCCAGTCCCACAGGTAGTGAATGGTGAAGGCCCAAACTCCACGTGGGTCTGGACTACCTGGGTGGGTAGATTTCCACGGCATCCACCCCTGGCCTCAGGGATCTTGGTCAAAAACAGAGAAAGGGACGGTAAAGTTGGAAGGGCAGCAACCACCTTCCCCGAAAGAGCTGTCTGTGATGGTGAGAAGGTAGCTGAGTGGAACCACAGAACCTGCTCCGGTCCCCACAAGGTGCTGTTCAAACAGGCAGGGCGGTTCCTTTCGTAGGTGCAGCAGGGAATCAGGACCAGCCTCATGGGGAATGTGGGGGTGTCTGAGGGCGGATGGGCAGGGGAGGTCTTGTTTTTAAACTAAATGCAGCTCCATCGCTGGCTTTGCCGCTCGAAACTTTGAATGTTCAAGGGTGGGGGCCCTGAGTTCAACCTCTGTCTTTCATCAGCGGTGCAGGTTGGGCTGAGTTAAGAAACAAGAATCTGGAGTTCCCGTCGTGGCGCAGTGGTTAACGAATCCAACTAGGAACCATGAGGTTGCGGGTTCGATCCCTGCCCTTGCTCAGTGGGTTAACGATCCGGTGTTGCTGTGAGCTGTGGTGTAGGTTGCAGACGCGGCTCGGATCCCGCGTTGCTGTGGCTCTGGCGTAGGCCAGTGGCTCCAGCTCCGATTCGACCCCTAGCCTGGGAACCTCCATATGCCGCAGGAGCGGCCCAAAGAAATAGCAAAAAGGCCAAAAAAAAAAAAAAAGAAAAGAAACAAGAATCTGATTCTTCATTGTAAAATAGTGATGCCAGCCGTATCTTCCTTACAGGCTTTACCAGGAGAACCAACTGAGCTAAAGCTTGTCAAAAAATAGCACAGTAGACACTCACAAAACAGACATGAGTCTGTGGTTCTTTGATTAGTGTATCATGTAAGGTGCCCACCTTTCAGATTGTCCACTTAACACCTCTCTTGGGATGTGTTGCAGTTAATTCAAATGCATACCCCACACCAGTTCATCTTCCATGTAACCACAATAATCACAACAAAAAGCGAGTGAGAGGCGTTCCCGTTGCGGCTCAGTGGGTTAAGGACCCAGTGTTGTCTCTGGGAGGATGTGGGTTCCATCCCTGGCCTCCCTCAGTAGGTTAAGGATCCAGCATTGCCACAAGCTGCAGTGTAGGTTGCCGATGCAGCTTGGAACTGGTGTTGCCCTCAGAGGCAGCTCCAATTCGACTTCTAGCCCAGGAACTTCCACATGATTCAAGTGGGGCCATAAAAAGAAAAAAAAAAAAAAAAACAATGGGCGCTTAGTCCGTATTCCGTGCATTTTGTTTATCTTATTTAATCCAGAATGTTAGGGATTATATTTCACTTTTCCAGATGGAGCACTTAAAGCTCAGAGAGGTTAAACAACCTCCCCAAAGTGTCACAGCTGTTAAATGTGAGGCCAGACGTGAAAGCTAGGGTCCGCTGGGGCCAAAGCCCGATCCTGGGCAACCCGTCTTGCAAGGGTGACACCTCACACAGGGACGTCTCATTCAGGCCACATCCTGAATGAAGAAGCCACGTGAGGGAGCGCCTTGACCATAACAACCCACATACCACACACAAGACATAAGCCACTGTTGTTACAAGGCTACTGAGGTTTGTCTTGTTGCTGGGACACGGTGACCTTGACTCCTGGCCCAGTGAGAGAAGTCCTCCAACCACACGAACGAAGTGCTTAGAACACTGCCTGGCACACAAAGCAGGACTCAGTAGCGGTTCCCACGGCCGGTGCGCTCTGACTTTTGACGCAGCGTCCCCGTTTGCCTCTGCTTGTCTTAAAACCCTCCTCTGCAGATGCTCCAGAGTATTTTGTTGTAGGCAGTCATCTGGCTAAGAGTCAGAAAGTGTGGGTTCTGGTCCTAACTTGCTTTTCCCGGGGCTCTGTTTCCTCCTAGATAATTGTCAAGGTTCCTTGCAGTTCAGAGAAGTTTCTGAGTCTACAGACAAAGAGCTGCAGGATCTCACACAACAAGAGACAAGGGTTGGCTTTGCCAGCTACAAAGCTGGGTGAGCTGAGAACCTCCTTTTCCCCTCACAGGGTCTATGTTCGGCTTTTGCCACTGTCCATTCTCAAGGTGATCACAGTGGCACAAGCGTGCAGCACGGCCATGTTTTGGGGGGTTCGTTTTTGTTTTTCTAAAATTAAGTTTGGTTGAAAAATTCCTTTTTTTTTTAGCTTTTAGGGCCACACCTGAGGCATATGGAAGTTCCCAGGCTAGGGGCTGAATCAGGGCTGCAGCTACCGGCCTTTGCCACAGCCACAGCCACGCCAGATCCAAGCTGCGTCTTCGACCTACACCACAGTTCACGGCAACGCCGGATCCTTAACCCACTGAGTGAGGTCAGGGATCGAACCTGCATCCTCATGGATACGAGTCAGGTTCATAACCTGCTGAGCCACAGTGGGACCTCCCAGGTTGCAAAATTCTTAACTAGAGAAAAAGTGATTTTCTAGGAAGGAGTTATGAAAAAGCTTTGGCTAACCGAGTACGTACTTAATGTAGAGAACTTAAAATAAAAAGCCAGAGAGGAAAGTTAGGCTGCTGTAGTGGGCAGAGCTCTGGCCTCGAAACTAAAGCTTTGGGTTTCCGCCTCTTTCTGCCACCAGCCAGCCCCGTGGCCCTGGATGATCCCGTGTTCCTCTGGGTTTCAATTTCCCTGTGCGTAACAACAAAGGCTCTCCAATGCCTGTCTAGCACTACTGTTTCATCACTACGATGCCATCAGAATTAACTGACAAGGTCGTTTGTTACGAGCTTTAAGTGGCAGTTCTCTTAATTTGTCCAGGTGGGGAAATACATTAAGGAAGGAGAATGTTTACGGGGAAGCCCAGCCCCCGGACATCTTCTGAATTGCTAATACATTTTGTTCCTATAAAGGAGACACGAAAGAAAGAACTTGGTTTTTCATCAATCAACAAAACGAGCACTCTGTGGTTTGCCAGAAGAACAGGTGGCCTCCTATCTTTTCCTGCCCACTCACGGGAGATTTTCGGCTCCAGCTAAGGAAAGCTGGTCTCTGCCATATTCCTCCCAGCTCTACTGAAATGTATCCAGAGCCTCAAAGTCTTCGCCAGAGGTCTGTCAAACGGGGTGTGGGTACCGAAGCTGGTCCATGGATTGATGTATTATTGGTTTCGAAAATCGGATCCTTTGCCCACCACCTAGAAAGGTGGGTGCCTGCTGTTCCCAGGCCACTGGCCTCAGCAGAGTTGACAGTCCAGCTTCTGTGCCCCCTTTCTCCCGATTCCCATCACCAGCCTTCCCAGTCTATCCCACTCTTGCTTGTGGGCAGCATGGCTCGGAGATTGGCTTTAGTAAACAGACAATCTAGGTAAGACCACGTGCTGTAAGGTAATTCCCTAGGATCCCCCCTTAAAAACATGTTGTCCCTCCCACACGGAGACTCTGTGATTTACCAAAATTTGGGAAAGCCGGTGGGCTTTCTAGACGCAGAAGGGCATTTTAGAAGAAGAGCTCATGAAGGTACCCTGCTCAGAGAGCCTGGTGCGGGATGCCGCAGATTAGCATCCTCCAGCTGCCAGGGTTTGGGTCCCCTGCAGTGTTCACCCTGAGGCCGCACTTACCCACGGCTGCTCCCAGCCACAGCCGAGCACAGCGGGCAACGCGGGCTGGGCCAGTCCCGTCTCAAGGGGGACTTCCGCGCATGGGCCCTTTTGGCTTGGGGACTCTCCATCAGGATGACCAGAAGTTTCTCAGAACTGTGCCTGGTCTGAAACGCTTCCTACTCCCCCATCCTTCCTTCCCTCTTTGCACTCAAAGGTCTCAGACCCACATCCCGGGCTGAAGGCTGCCCCTGCTCCTTGCCACTTCCCTCAGCCTTCGCAAGCACGTCCCTCAGCAAACCCCCAGCCCACTTAATTCCTCCTGGAACCTGCTTCTAGGAGAAGCAGGGCAGGACACTTTCCCAGGTGCGCCTGCCTGGCCCACTGTGCTGGTCAGTGTTCTCCAGAGACACAGAAACAGCAGGAGCCTTATATTTATCACGGGGAATTAGCTCACACGGTTGCAGGGTCCGAAACGCCCTAAGACATACACTGGAGACCCAGGAGAGCCAATGTGTGGTTCCATTTGGCATCTGAGGGCCTGCTGGTGTGCGTTCCAGTCTGCAAGCTGTAAGCGTGAGAGCTACGAAGAGCTGATGGTTTAGTCCAAGTCCAAAAGACGGCAAAGACCAAGGTCAAATTACTCAGGCAGGAGGACATCCCTCTTCCTCCTGGGGCATGGGGTGGGCGGCAGGGGGTGAGGGCGGTGGGAAGCATGGGGGGGGGCTTCTTATTGTTCTGGGTCAGTTTAAGCTTTCAACCGATGGGGTGAGGTCACCGCACATCAAGGGGACAATTTACTTTATTCGGTCCACTGGTTCACAGGTTCATCTTATCCGGGAACAGCCCCCGAGGAGACACACCCAGAACAACGTCGGCCACATATCCGTGTCCTCCAAGGCCCAGTCAAGGTGACACCTAAAACTAACTATCCCTCCGTGCAGTCCAACAGCTAGTCGGTTAAATCACTTTTGCTAAGGTCAGGAATACAAGTCAAGTTCTCTTAGCATGAGATGCATTTTTTTTAAAAAATTATTTTTTAACCATTCTGTGGCAAATGGAATTCCCACAGGGATCAGATCTGAGCTGCAGCTGGAGCTTCTGGAATAAGTCTTCAAGTCAACTTTCTCACTTGCGTTGACCCTTCGCCACACGAGGTCGTGGGGCAGGTTTTCGATTCTAAAAAAATTCCTCTGAAAGTGGTGCTCTGGAGACACTTGAGAAAATGAAGATAGACTTGGCAAAGATGCCCACAGGAAGATAATTGAGAGAGATTTTCAAAGCCTGGGGGAAATCAAAGACCCTTATATATGTATGGTTGGCACGAAACCATTTTTATGACAATTCGTGCTCCGTACAGCTGTGCAGCGCTTGAGAGGTAAGAACACACAGCTCGTGGGAAAACCAAGGCCGCATGGGTCTAACCTTCTAGCGGCCTCCGGAGCCACACATACGTTTCACAGCGGGTTCTGAGGCATTACGAAAACCAAAATAGGAAATTTTCTTGCAGTTCTAAGAAGGAAATGATTACGTAGCAATTGGGAAAACAAGTTAAAAATTTCCCTTTCCCTCTGCCCCCTCCTGACTGAATTCCTTACTCTCAAAAGGGATGTGGTGAGAGGAATGAGATTCCGTGTGATGTGTCCTCTGAAGTCGTGGGGGGGGGGGCGGTCAGCGGAGGTCTGGGTTTTGGTGCCAGGCAGGCCTAGAAAGGCAGTTTCGTTCTGCCACCTAAGAGCTGTGTGATCTCAGGCAAGGTACGCAGTCTCTCGGGGCGCCACTTGCCTTGTCTGTAAAATAGCTGCTACTCGATGGCACGGCTGTGGCGGTCGCAGGAGAGGAGGGTTGAGAGTGGTGCCTGGCACCTGAGAGCGCGTCGGGAACGATGGTTCATCCTCTTGGGAAGGAAGGCACGCGAGGACCCCGAGAGAGCGCTGACTGCTCATCAACATCACGTCAGAAAGACTCGGTCAGAGCAGTGATCCCCAAAGCAAACGTCTTGGGAAGACCTCCAGGGGGATCTGAGCGGAGATGTGTGGGGCACTGCGGCAAACTAGAGGGCCTGTGCCCACTGAAAGGGGGTGGCTGGAGAGCCCACGCCGCATTTGGAAGGGGGAACGACGGCTTTCTGCTCGGTAGCTGACTACTGGAGAACCTGAGCCCCATCTGAAGGGGGCAGTTGCTACCTCAGTCCTACCTCAGGGTCGTGCAGACCCATTATTGATAGACTTTTTTTTTTCATTTCTACGTGAAATTTCCAGTTCACATACAAGAGCTCCTAGGTCAATTCATTAACACACACACACACACACACACACACACACACACACACAGGGAGCTCCCATTATGGCTCAGTGGGTTAAGAACCCAACGTAGTCTCGGTGAGAATGTGGGTTCCATCCCTGGCCTGGCTCAGTGGGTTAAGGATCTGGCATTGCCAGGGCTGTGGCACAGGTCTCGGCGGCAGCTTTGAGTCGACCCCTAGCAGGAACTTCCATACGCTGCAGGTGCAGCCTCAAGAAACAACAAAACAGAAACAAAAATAGAAAAAAAACAACACCACACCACACATAGGCCCCACAAAGCACGTCTGAAGGCTGGATGTGGCCGGTGGGCCACCAGTGAGCAAGTTCTATGGGAGAAGAACATTCCATGACTGCGTTCTCACTCCTTGTACAGTAAAATATTTTCGTTTTTTTTTTTTTTTAAATAATTCTTCAAATAATTCCACACAGAGCAAAGAGTCCAACATACAAACAAATCGTCTCCTGCGTGTACTGCTCTATCTGGGACACCAAGGGCCAAAAATAACCTAAAAAACCCATGAAGGATTTTGTTGTTATTTACTCCTCAGGGTTTAGCCGCCTGCTGGTGGGCTGACTGTTCAAAGCCTGCGCGTGGGTAAAGCGGAGATGATGCCTGCTGATGAAGCTATCTTCTAGGTATGTCCTTAAAGTGTATCATCCCTGACCCCACATTTTCCATGGCTTCATCGAGGAGTCTAAGCATTGACAGAGTCCACAAAAGTCTTGCCTTCAGATCTCAAAAGCGAGGCCAGAAAGAGTGGGGAAGAAATGACCATGTTTGTTCAAGTCTTTCTGTCCGCCCCCAGGTGAGCTTCACAATGACAAAGAATGTTCCCGAGAGGCGCTGATTGGAAACCATCCGTGGCTAAAAAGTCTTAAGCCGCCAGTGTTTTAATGAACGGGTTCTGCTCCATTTCTGAGCTCACAGCAGAGGGCAAACAAGGAATCGCATTTCAATGTCAAAGTCACGGTCAACAGGAAGCTCCATATTTGATTCACAGTCTCCTCCGCTCACACACCTTAAAGCGGGCAACTTTAGCTTTAGAGCCTCTGTAGAACCCGGCAGGTTTCTGGAGCAGGCGACCATCCAGGCATCTCTGCGTCGCTTATCCTCGGAAGCCATCACCTGGGAGGGCAAAGGACCCTGACACCCATTTTGATAGACAACAGGCACGTTAAAATGGGGTTACCTCCGTTAGAGCCCGAGAGAGAAACCTCAGGCCAGGAGAACTACAGGGCGTCTTTCAGGAACAGGCTTTGTTCCCTTAATAGGTAAAGGGATTTGCTCAGAACCGGCTGAGGGAAACTGAATTAGACACGTGTCTTCCCGAGGTATCTATGTGTGCTGCAGACACATCTTCACCCGAGTCGCTCAGTCTGTAACTCTCCCAGTTGTGTGGGGCTCACGCTGGATCTGAGGCCCACCTGATTCTGGCAACCCTGCTTCGTGACATGCAACACGACGAGTTGATTCCGTGTTGCTCCGCTTCTTTCTCCGTGTTTTCCAGCACCGCAGTGAAAACACGTTCCTTAAGGAGAACGGGGCCTGAGGACGCTCATGCCCCTCCCATCCTAGAGAGCCTGGGGTCTCCTCCTCGGAAGGTTAGACTAGGCAACGCAACATGGGTCCACGGAAAGGGGCAACATTATTCTCCCAAATGATGCTTCAGGGGTCTGCTGTAAAAAGTCAAGGGATTCTCTCGTATTGTTGGGAAAAAGCTCATTTTGGAAGTTACAAAATTCAGAACCTAGGACCACAACAATACAAAGGTAGTTTTGGTAAAGTATCTTGAGGTCTTTGAGAAGCAGGCACTGGTCAATAAGAAAACGGTGGCATATTGAATAGAATTTCTATTTGGAAAACGAATCTTCCGTTACCTCTCTTGGTTCCCACGTGTCTTTTTCTTTCTTCCGTCTGACTCCCTATCTTTAATACTGTAATGACCCTAATAATAGAAAATACTTTGCTTCAGAAATGTACACATTTGAATGTTGAGTATATTTTGATTACAATACTGAACACGCCCTAGTTTGAGAAAGGCTTTTTGGAAAAGATGGGGAAAATTGTAACCTGATCTTTCGGCCGCCACGTCCCTAGGATTATGCTGTCCCCAGGACGTCTCGTCATCTCAGTTGGGTCAACACTGCATGGACCCGAGCGGCAGAGCTCCAAGGGAAGGGGCGACGATGACTTGGGCACCTGAGGATGCTGGAGCCGCGCGTTCCCTTGCGCGGGCACCCTGTTACGGAACTGGAGTCCCCGGAGTGGGACCTAAGGAGGTGGGCGCAACATTGCTTTGCAAGGTGGGTGAAGATCTGGTTAACCATTTGGGCAGAGAGGGCCCAGACTCTAATTGGGATGGAGGTAACATTTCAATGCAGACTGGTGCGTTCTGCAGACGTTGCTGCTGTCATTTCAATTAGAATCAAGGGTCATCTTTCTTATCATTTCCCTCACCTCTCTACTGCTGCTGTGGCCTGCCAAGACTGTATTCGGTTTCCTTAATAAAGATAGACACATCGAGCTAACAGTTAATTCTTGCTTCTTTAAGCCAAACCAGGTAATCCTCTTTTAAATGAAGGAACCCATCTTGCTCCCCAGCAAATATCTGGTATTCAGTGCAGCAAGGAAAGCTCACGCCTTGGAGACCTTTGCTGCTCTCTGGGGACTCCGAGGCCATTTCCACAGGTTCCCCCTTGAGAATGAGAAACACTCGAAACAAAGCGACACTTGTCCAGAGAAACGGGCAGAAGAGACTTTGTGACATCTCTTCCGAGAGTTTTGGGTTTTGTGCAGGGTGTGTGTTCCCTCTCTTCTTTAGTTGTGAAAACGCCGCAATCCTCCCTGGGCTTCCCGGCTATTCGTAGGAATTAGAAAGTCCTGCTGAAGCATCTCTGCAAGTCACCCTGCGGAAGGTGCCGGAGCCTTTCAGGCCAAGTGGACGTGATGCGTATAAATCCCCGTCCCGCTGGGCTTGACTAGGAAAGGGCTGTAGGGTGGACTGGGATGCTGCAGGCTTGGCCCTGTGTGTCTGCCTGTGGCAACCGCTGAGCTCTTCCAAATTAACAGCTTAAAATGAGAACAAGCCCGAGGTCAGAATAAAAGGAAATGGTTTTTCCAGGCAAAGACAGCTTCAGCCTCCTCCCCAAAACCCCTTCCCTCCCCCTCATCCTTTCTCTTCCTCTTCTTGTCCAGCCTCGGGGCGCCCTGTCCGCTGAAGGCCTTCCAGGCTTTGACTGAATCACGTGCTTTTCCAGCTCTCTCGGGAAGGCAGGGCAGTGGGAAGGCCTAGAAGGAGGGTCAACAACATGGCTTTGTCTGTAGTCCTTTCACAACAGGGGCTTGGAAGTTGCTCCGGGGGAGGTGCTGGGCTGTGAGGCAGGTGGCTGGCGGAGATCCGGTCTGCCTACAGCCGGCACCCCCGCCACGGGACCCTGGGTCTCCCCTTCAGCGAGAACCACGAGAGGAAGAAAAAGCCCAACAGAGGGAAACAGAGAAAACAAACATTTGCTCCGTTTCCGGGCGTGAGGCGGGCCCAGGAGCAGGGAGAACGTGCGGAATGCGGGTGAGGTTTAGACGTGCGAAGCGGACCCGGGTTTCAAGGAGGAATTTTACAAGACCTCTCCGTTGCCATTTTGCCTTCTTGCCACATCGGGCCTAGATTTTATTTTGGAAAGTATGAGAAATTAAACTTGTGCCACTGTCTTCATTGACCTTCTAAAGTTAAACAAGAGAGAGGGAAAGAAAAACAATCGCCTTTCGGAGCTCGCTTCGCGGGCAGTAGAAGATAAACCTGGATGTTCTTTCTTAGGATTGCGTTTAAGTCGAGCTGACGTACGGTGTTGTGCTAACTGCTGCTGTCACAGAGTGACTCAGCGACACACACACACACACACACACTCTTTCTCCTGCTCTTTTCCACGGTGGCTCAGCCGCACAGCAGGACCTCGCAGTTTACCCGCCGCGCGCACACTGGTTCGCATCAGCCCAGGCTCCCGTCCATCCTGCCCCAGCCCCCGCCTCCCCATTTTCAGCCACAAGTCTGTTCTCTACGTCTGTGCGTCTGTTTCTGTTTCGTAGATAAGTTCATTGGTGTGGTGTTTTAGATTCTCTGCGCGAAAGTGATATCCTATGTATACCTCGATATTCTTCCTGCCTTTTAAAGAAATCAAGCATGCTGAAATTCGTCTAAATTCAGGATTTTTGTGTTAGTTTACTAAGATGGCAAGGCTTTTAATTCTCTGCCGATTTTGTTTCCCTAGCAATGCCTCTTGTTTCCGTATTTTACCTGATGAAGAAAAGCTGTCCCTTATGCAATTTTAATTTTGTTTTAAAAGAAAGAAAGCCATTGTATGGCGAAATCAGTCTTTTGCATGCATACTAACATTTTATACCCTTCAGTCTTAAAGACTGTTACCACGGTCAGCTACTGGTAAAAGATTGAGTGGAAAGAGAGAGGAAGAAGCTCTGATATCAAGCAGATGTGTTTTCAAATTCTAGCTCTGCCACATAGGAGCTGTGAAGAGCGAGTTGCTAAATGTCTGGGAGCGTCTGTGTCTTCATCTCTGAAAGTTGGGGCTAAAGGTACATATTTGGCAGCATTTCACGAGGATTACCTTAGATAACAAAGAATAAATACCTATTATGGCAGGTATCATGTATTCATTTTATTCCTCCCAATTAGAAAATGCTTTATGGGAGTTCCCTGGGTCGCTCAGTGGTAATGAACCCGACTAGTATCCATAAGGATTCAGGTTCGATCCCTGGCCTTCCTCAGTGGGTTAAGGATCTGGCATTGCCATGAGCTGTGGTGTGATTCGCTGATACAGCTCAGATCTGGTGTTGCTGTGGCTGTGGTGTGGTGTAGGCTGGCAGCTGTAGCTCCAACGGGCCCCCTAGCCTGGGAACTTCCATATGCTGTGGTGCAGCCCTAAACAAAAACAAAAACAAAAAAGAAAGGAAGAAAGAAAGAAAATCTTTTATGGAGATTCCATTTAATTGATATCGTTAGAAGGCCTCCTTAGTCCAGCTGGCTCAGTGGTGGACAAGGTGAGAAATAATAAAGAAGAAGAAAACCCGGCCATGTCTCAGAAGAACAGTCCTTCTATTCGAGGAGACAAGAGACGCACATAAACTCCTATTTGCAACTGGGAAGCAGTTAGGGTTCATATAGGCAAGTATTCAATGTTATGGTCTAAACAGCAGGTGCCAAGGAATATTATGGAAAAGAGATGGGTTTTATGAAGACTTTTATAACATATAGAATTTTAACTGGGATAAACAAAACAAACCACTTTAAAGTCAAACAAACAAAGCTAGGGGATTTTTTTTTAAATGGGAAGAATATGGTTGAAGATTTGAAAGCAGAAATGAACAGAACAGATGTCTCCAGGAAACTGACCGACCCGGAGCAGAAAGCTTTATTGGGGAAATGGCACCAAAAGAGTAAATTGAGACCAAGTGGTAAAGCGCTTTGAATGTTATCCTGATTAATAGAACATGATCTATGAGGTTTTCAGAAAGAGAGTGAGAGCAGACTTCTGGAGAGGTTACAGCTCTTCAAGATGGACTGGGGACACAGTAGGACTCTTCCAGGGTCACGTGAGTCGGGGATAAGTTGTCTGTGCTTCTCAAATGCTTCCTTCTGAAGAGTCTGCTCCAAGCCAGAGGCTCAGTGGGCCTTGACACTTGTTTTCACTAGTTTGCCTGTAAGGGGTTTGATCCATATTAACTAAGCTCAGAAGAGATTTGTTCATAAAAGCCAATTTCATCATTGAGGAAGCCACACACCCTTATGAAGAAGAATGGGTTGAAGGAAGGGTAAGTCATTTAGCCTATCTCATTTCTCTCTAATAGGAACAGGATTCTGGAAAATTAAATCACCATCAGAAAGTTTATTGGCCATTCATTCATCAGTGTATCAAACATTGATGAAGTATCTACCAAGTGGCAGGCACTGAGGTGAGACCCAGCATGAGGAAGCTGAGCTGTGCAAGTGGTTTAGTGAAGTTGGAAGGGCCAAGCTGAGGACCCCTGGGGCTGGGCCGCCGAGAGGAAGGAGCCAGTGCAACAATTCTTTTCACCTCTCAATCTGTTTTGATTTAATTTCATACAACATCGGTAAATAGCGTTTCACCCACCACAGAACACATCTGTTTGCGGCAATAATGCTACTAGATTGAAATAGCAGTTGATGGAAAAGAACCTGAAACCCAAACGTAATGAGTTCTCACCAACTAAGTTCTGGTTATCAAAACAAGCCACCGACAGGAAAACAATAAGGTCTTAACTATACAGCACAGGGAACTATATTCAATATCCTATCATAAACCATAATGGGAAAGAATGTGAAAAAGAATAATATATGAATGTGTATATATAGTATACACATCATACATAACTCAAATATATCTGAATCACTCTGTTGTGTACCAGAAACTAATAAATGTTGTAAATCGGCTTCAGTGAAAATAAATAAAAAATAAACCACTGTCTACAAATCACTACCATCTGCAGGAGTTATGTGTATAACAAATAAATTGGGATGCTTATGTTTTCAAATCAAGACACAAATTAATTCCAAAGTAAGCAAATAAAACACAAAGAACAGGATGGGTTGAGATCTCAAAACAGCTGTGAACCACCATCATAAGACTGAGTTAGCTTGTCAAGTAGGGAGGCTCTAAAGGAAACCTCATTACCTTCCTCCCATTGAATTTTCTGATTGCAAATATATTTACATAGTTGAAAGTCAAAACGTCATGAAAGTAACCTTTAGAGACGATCCAGTGCTGTCCCGGCCTGCCCTACACCAGCCCGGCCCCTTCCAGTAACCCCTGGTGTTGGCTCCTGCTGTACTCTCAGGATCTGTCTTCACGCACAACCTACCCGCACTTTGTAAATATGAAATTTAATTAGAAAAAAGGGGAAGGAAATCCCCCCACCATCTGATGGCCACAACCACTGTTGCCAGACACGGTCAATCCTTCCACGCGTTAGGTCACTGATGCCTTAGGACAACCCTACAGAGCCGATCTTATCCGCCCGAGACCACACCTCTTGCCAGGTGGGCAGAAGTCCTAGCCCTTGACCTTGTACTTTGGAAGCACTTCTCGTGGCTCTCCAACCGCTGGAGTTCTATGTGGACTGAACACACCTTTTGATTTTTATATTTCAGCCCATCGCCTTGTCTTCATAACATCTTTAAAATACCTACTTTTCAGGGTTGTTTGGAGGATTAAATTGAGTGGCTAACAAATACGAGGCATACAATGAGAGTTCTGTAAGTGGAAACTATTATAATATCCCTGGGAGAAGGTCCTCGGGCTAAGCTCATTCAAAATGGATTCATTTCTATTTAGTGCATAAAGATGGCTCCTGGCTTGGATTTAGTCTGTTCTGATGGTGACCTCACAGCCGGGTGAGTAACAACCTCTGTCCACTCCTTATACAAATAGAAATAAATCTGAGTATTAGGTGACCAGATCCTCTGTTGCACAGCCCGGTTTCAAGCATAGGACCAAGAATCACCATATTCACTCTACATCAAGCAAACTTTTATAAAGGGCCAGGTGGTAAACATTTTAGGTTTGGGGGTCTTTGTTGTAACTACTCAACTGTACGGCAGCACAAAAGCAGCCTGCAAAGTGAGTGAGGGTAGCTGTGTTCCAATAAAACTTTATTAGGGACACTGTCATTTGAATTTCGTATTAACTTACATGTGTTACCAAATACTTTTCTTCCTTCGATTTTTTTCTTTGGCCACTTAAAAATATAAAAATGATCCTTAGCTCATGGGCCAGATATAAGCAGATGGCGGCTGGATTTGGTCTATGGGACACAGTGTGCCAACTCCTACTCTAAATGCCAATCATTTGAGAAAATATCTCTTGATCCAGGTCAGCCCTCTTTCCCCCTCCCCTCTTTTTCTCCTCTACTCTAACTACAAGAAGACGGGGAAAACAAAAGGCCCTTTTGGAAGAAATCCTCCTACTTACCAGGGAGCAGCAATTTTATTTTTCTCATAAGCAGCTTAGGGTTTTGTAAGTACAATTTAATGATCCAAATACAAATTTAGATACGGATTTGAGTCCAAGTCAACTAAACATCACGAGGGAGCGATGCTGGAAAAAAGCAATAGTAGACAGTACATCCAGCTGCTAGGAAATTAAGCAACATCAGCATCTAAAATGTATGTATACCTTATTTGAAAACTGAGCTTCAGGAGTTCCCATTGTGGCTCAGTGGAAACGAATCCGACTGGTATACAAGAGGATGCGGGTTCGATCCCTGGCCTCACTCAGTGGGTTAAGGATCTGGCGCTGCCCTGAGCTGTGGTGTAGGTCACAGACGTGGCTTGGATCTGGCGCTGCTGTGGCTGTGGTGTAGGCCAGTGGCTACAGCTCCTATCAGACCCCTAGCCTGGGAACCTCCATATGCCACGGGTGCGGCCCTAAAGATGACAAGAAAATTAAAAAAAGAAAAAAGAAAGCCAAGCTTCAGACGAGAGGAAGGGTGGCCTTGTACCTTGCTACCTGTGTTCCTCGAAGGCAGAGGGTGGTCCGCTGTGGCCCCCACGGGACACAGGCAGCTCAGGGACACGTGTCGCCGTGGCCCCCTCTCTGGAAGGCCCTGCAGCAGCCTGCCCCCTCTCAAGGCTTCGCCAGCTCCTCTGCCTCAGCCGCCTCCATCCCTCCCTCCTCACCACCGCGATTCCCCAGAGCTCCAGCCTCCAGAAACAAAAGGCGCAAAGGCAGGTGGTCCGAGGAAAACTTCTGCTTCCTCCACGCAGCCCTGCCATGAGGCGGAGGAGTCCCGAAGCCTTGCTAACTGTTTGGAAATGGCTGGGGAAACTACGTCCGCGATCCTGTAAATTCCCCTGTGACACACCCACCTCTTTACCGTCTGGGAAGCCAATCATTTCAAAGGAACAGAGTCAGCAGCAGTCCACTTAGACAAATTCCATCTGCTCCTGTGGGTTTTTCAGAGTTAGGGAGTCTTGGAAAGACGATCTGGACAGTGGCAGGGTAAGGGGAAGGGGGCTGGAAACCAGTGAATACTTTAAGAATTCCTTTTATTTATTTATTAAATTTTTGTTTGTTTGTTTCTGGCTGCCCCATGGCATATGAATTTCCCGGGCCGGCCAGGGATTAGATTTGAGCCATCGTTGTGACCTAAGCGGCAGCTGCTGCAATCCTGGATCCTTAACCCACTATGCTGGGCTGGGCCTCGAACCTGTGACCCAGCACTCCTAAGAGACCACCAGTCTTTTTGCGCCACAGCCGGAACTCCTAGAGTTCCTTTTAGAATCTTTGCTGTCAGCACAGAACCTGGCCCTCCCCGGGCTCCAAAGAAGCTTAAATATTGGAACTGGGGCTTAAAGCATTCAGTTGTCCAGAGATGAGGGAGGGGCGGAGAATGAACCAAAAGAGCGCATGGGATGGATTCGAGGCTCCAAGGCAGGGCTTTATCTGTTCCCGGCGTGGATGGTCTTGCGCCACTGGCTCGGAGCGCACGGGCTTCGTGATTATTGGTTGAATGAGGGAAGGACTAGACGGAGGCAGAGGCGGGAGAGGAATAGGCGCAGAAAGGCACCGTCCATCAGTCAGGGTCAGCGGGAAGCAGACTTTCCCTCCGCTAATTGCAGCTCCACTTGAATGAAGGGCGCCTCAGGAGGTGTGGTTGGGAGAGGAAAAGGGATGAGACTGGCAACGGGATGGCGCCGCCCAGAGTGAAAGGGCAGGAGCAGCCGTAGGGCAGAAGAGAGTCAGGGGTGTCCAGAGACACGTACAGAACAGGGCAGATGTGGGGACAAAACCCCTCAACCTCTCCCTCCTCCGACCCTCCAGCCTCCGGCCAGGGCCTCGGGTTGGCTGAACCCAAGGAGAAGCCAGAGGGCGTGAGAGCAGGACAGAGAAGGTTGGAGAATGGGAAAGCGAATCACCAGCCCATTGGGTGAACTGAAACTGAAAGGTTTTTTTTTAAATTGAGATATAGTAGACATATAACATACTAGTTGAAGGCATACAACTTAATGATTCGGTAGCTGTGTACATTGTGAAGTAATCAGCACAGTAAGTCTAGTTGACATCCATTCCCACGCATAGCTACATTTTTTCCCCTTGTGATCAAAACTTTTTTTCTTATCTTTTTAAAATTATAGTTGGTTTACACTGTTGTGCCAGTTTCTGCTGTGCAGCAGTGGCCCCCGTCATCTATATACATTCCCTTTCTTAGGCCATCGTCCATCATGGTCTGTCCCAAGAGACTTGAGCTCCTTCCCTGTGCAGGGCAGCGGGACCTCCTGCTCAACATTGTGAATGTAACAGTTTGCATCTATTAACCACAAACTCCCCGGCCTTCCGCTTCCACCTCCGCCCCCTTGGCAACCACAGGTCTGTTCTCACGTCTGTGGGTCAGTTTCTGTTCTGCAGGTAGGTTCGTTTGTGTCCTATTTTAGATTCCGCATATTAGTGATATCATATGGTGTTTGTCTTTATCTGAAAACTTTTAAGATTTACTCCCTTAGCAACTTTCATAAAAGCTGATTTTTTTTTAAGTTCTGCCTTCACTTCCCTATGCCTTTGTTTGTTTCCTGTTCTCCCAAGATATCTCCAAAGAGATCTATCATCTCTTGTCATTTGGACTGAAAGGCTATGAGCTGCCATCAGAGATTATGAAGGAGGAAGTGACAAAAAATAAGGGCACTGGGAACACTTATCTCTGTACACATTCTGGCCCTGCCGCTCCTGCACTGTCAGCGTGGGCGGGCTACTTCAGATCGCTCTGCCTCAGCTGCCGTCTCTCAAAAATGAAGGAAATTATGGTAGCTATCTCCTAGGGGTGCTGTGAGGAAAAAATGTGATAATCTAAGCAAAGTGAGTGGGTCTCATACTATTGCTTTCTAAAAAGCCTAACTGGGATCAGATTTAGGCAAATTCGTCTCACATTGAAGAATTTACTGTCAAATCAATGAAAGGGCAAGGTTTTAGCGAATGTGGCAATCAGAAGGAAAAGACCGGAGTTTTTACGACTTCCTAACCAGGCAATTTTACTCTGCTTTTGTGGACCTAGGCTAAGAAGTTCCCTTCCTTAAGCACTGGTTGTTCTGCCTTTAAATAATATGAGAAGGTTAGAGAAGCTTAGGTAACGCTAAATGCAGTCCCCCTACATGTGCTCTCAACATACAGCTGCGATTTAGCTACCAACGCATTTCTGAAAATTGCTTCCTTAGCATCTCAGCACTTTATTTGCAAGAACAACTGAAGCAGAAAGAAAATCAAGCAATGACAGGGGGGCTTCATTTTAAACTCATTAGTTGGCAAGCTAAGAACTTGCTCCGATCAGGTGGGGTTTCATCTGTAAGGACTGGCCTCCGACAGGAAAGTGAGCAGCTCCGGCTCAAAGGCTGAAGCACATTTTCTTTCCCTTTGCCCGCCCACTTCCTTATTTTTCTAATGCGAGTTTCACGGGCCTTCTTAATAGGTGAGATGTCTAACCCGCAGACTGCAATGCACTCCTGTTTACACCGCTATTAAAGTTTAAACAGACATATCGTTGATGGAAAGACTGGCTAAAATCACAACTTTTAAGATCCCCTCCCCCCTTGCCAAGTTTTAGCACTGCGATAAAAGAAACATTATTTTTTTTACTGAATTCTTGATGAATGTTTGCGAAACCTTCTAAAATTACAAATGCATTTCCAACTCTGATGTGTCAATTTAACTTGTACAGGTTAAATAACAAGAAGTTGTGAAAGTATTTAAGTAGCATTTTAATACCCAAGAATTCTCGTTATTTTAATATGGAGGTTAGCCTTCCCGATGATTCATAAAGATAAATTGCTAACTCTTACAATATACACTTCATACGAGTCAATGAATACTTGCCCAATGAGTTGTTTTTTAAATGTAATGTAAAAATAGTATCTCTTGGGCCACGAAAGACTTTAAATGATGATTTTCGAGGACTTCCTCTGTCATTGCTTTAATAATATTCAAGGTCTACAGGCTTCAGAATTATATGTTAGAAGTTCCTGTCATGGCACAGCGGAAATGAATCCAACTAGGAACCATGAGGTTGCAGGTTTGATCCCTGGCCTTGCTCAGTGGGTTAAGGATCTGGCATCGCTGTGAGCTGTGGTGTAGGTCGCAGGCGCGGCTCGGATCTGGTGTTGCTGTGGCTGTGGTGTAGGCCGGCAGCTGTAGCTCCGATTAGACCCCACCTGGGAACCTCCATATGCCATGGGTGCGGCCCTAAAAAGTCCAAAAAAAAAAAAAGAATTACATGTTAAAAACTGCACATGCAATATAATTACAGCTACCTTTTTTTTTTTTTTTTTTAAGCAGCAATCAGGTGCACAGCCTGGTTGAGATGAAAGGACATTCACCAAACTCTTAACAATAGTTATAGATGAAGGTAGGACTAAAACACAGGCTTAAAACAGTGCTAATCCCTTCCCACGGATTTCTAATCCTCTTGCTATGTCTTTCGTTTAGAATATGGTGTCTGGGGCAGTGGTGAAGGGAGTGGGGGCTGGGTTTGAACCCTGACTCCATCACTTGCTACTATGTGACCTTGTGCTGGTATGAACATCCCTGGGCCTCAGTTCAAGCATCTGTAGAAAAGGATAATAATAGCATGTGCCTAAGTTCCCCATATGGTTGTTGTGAGGTTAATGAGAGGGTGCATGCAAATCACTTAGAACAGGAACAGGAACTCCCTTGGCACGAGTGCACGAGAGCGAGAATTATTTCGTTATTTACATTTAGGCTCCTCCAGTAGGTGGTGACCACCCAAGGGTGGGGAGAGTCCTGTTTTATTTATCTTCCATATTTGCTGGACCTTAACGCCATATCTAGCAAGTAAGAGGTGCTCAGGAAAGATGTGTGAATACATGAATGATGAATTCCACATGTAGTGTAAAGTGACACAGAATGCCACTATTTCCTCAGCCACGATGGAATTGTAATTGCCTTTGTGTATTTCAGCTTTCGCTGGTTAGCTTCTGCTCAGCAAGTATCCCAAGGATGTTTGCTCTGATCCAGGTCACTGGCAAGTGGTTTGACTCATGATGACACTAGATCAGCTAAGGGCACTTAGGAGAACTGTTAACGCTAAGACTATTGGCCATCCTGACCCTAGAAACTTTAGTCACTTTTCACATTCTCACGTGGGTTATAAAGTCTTGGTCACATCTAAACTGCAGGCTGGAGGCAGTTTCCATCGTGGCTCAGCTGTAACGACTCCGACTATCATCCATGAGAATGCGGGTTCGATCCCTGGCTTTGCTCAGTGGGTTAAGGATCTGGCGTTGCCATGAGCTGTGTGTCGGCTGCAGGTGCGGCTTGGATCCCGAGTGGCTGTGGCTGTGGCCTAGGCCAGCAGCTGTAGCTTTGATTCCACCCCTAGCCTGGGAACTTCCATATGCTGCAGGTGTGGCCATAAAAGACGAAAATAAATAAATAAATAAAATTTGAAAAAAATTTAAAAACTAAAGTGTAGGTTTGATTAAGTCAAAAGGCATTCCGTCCAGGTGTCAAGTCAAGGTTTCCAAACCAATCAGCATTTCTCTTTAGCGCAAGCTCCTCCTCCACAGTGGCAGCCCAAAGCTACTGGGCAAAGCGGCACTTGCCTCAAAATTTCCCGGGGAAGAAGAGCAATATCCTTAAATGGCTGAATTCCATCTTCCGAGAGACTGAGTTTGAGTGCCTGAACTTTCCCCAAACTCCACTGGATTTTTTTTGTTTTAACTAACCGTATTTTCCAGATATGCCTGGAAACCTATTCAGAATTTCTGGGGATGAATCAAAAATGATTTTAAGTTCAATTAATAGCTACCACCATTGCCAATATTCATCTTTCCTCGCAAAGTTAGTCTTTGGTAGGAAACCGTCTCCCCGGTTGCCTTCTGTATTTATTTCAGTCCTATTTCCTCCTTAGGCAGAGGCCGAACTTTAAAAATATTAAACACGCGAACACATACCACACCTATATCTTCGCTCGTTTGAATAAAGAAGATATGGATGTACTCTTACCATCCGTCCCTAAGACGAGGTACTCACGGCCCCCAGAAGTAGCAGTGAATAAATTCCCGTAGGGAAGTTCCGTACAGACCTTCAAAGGGCTGGACCCTAGCATCCCTACGTGCCCTTTATTAACTCATTATGGGTTATTACTTTAGCAAATGAAACTATGAAAACCCCCAAGGGATGAGGTGGTAGAAATGGATTGGCTGCAACTAGTCAAGTCCCAGGGGAGCAGGTGCTATGGGGGGATTCAGTACAGGACAGAAGGGTGAGTGACCAGCTCATGCAAACTCTGATTCACACAGTGCTTCTGACACACAGGAGGGCATTAAACAAAAGGAGAGGAGACGAGGATAGTGCAGTGGTCTAGGTGGGAAGGCCCACTGACACACGCAGTCTTTAGACCTTCAGATTGCCGTACTGCGATTTTGCATTCAGCGTACTGAATTGAGGGACTACCTCGGGGCTACGAAGAAATCTGGTTATCCCCTTAACCAATTTAAGAGAAAATCTGCTTTACGGTTTTGTAAACTTAAAGACCAGTACCTCTTCCATTATATGGAACATTTCTTTCTTTCTTTCTTTCTTTTTTGGCTGTGCCCACAGCATGTGGAAGTTCTGGGGCCAGGATCGAGCCGGTGCCACAGCAGTGACTGGCGCCATAGCAGTGACAATGCCGGATCCTCACCTGCCGAGCCACCGGGGAACTCCTGGAAAATTTTTTAATTACAGCCTCAATCTTGGCACACAGTGGGCTTCCAAGAGCTTTCACGCAGCTGTCTCACCAGGCTCGTCCATGCACTGGGCACATGGCAAATTCGAAGCGCTCATGAGAAGTGCAGCGCAAGGATCTGCGTCCCTCGGAAGCCAGAGGTTGACCAAGAGAAACTCCTGGTTTCTGATATTTCTGAGCGCTTATTCTGAGGCGGGCTCTGACTCAGTAAGCTGAGGGGAGAAACAGAGCCGTTTATGTGCTGAGAAGACCCAGGCAGCCCTCTACTCAGTGGCAGCTTGTCTTCTCAAATCCCAGCCCAGAGCAAGGCCCCGACCCACCCCTGCCCCCATCACTGCTCCAAGGCGGTAAAATAAGATTCTGCCGGGAACTTTAGAAGGAAAGTGCGAAAGTCTGAGAGCCAAGCCTACCCCCACCCCAGGGGGCCATCATGTACCATTTCACTGCAATTTCTCTTTGCTTTTGTTTTTTCCAAGGATGCATGTAGACACAGCAAGTAGAAAAAAAAAAAAAAATCCCTATTCAAGAGAGTGGAGTCATTATCCACACATAAAAGGCCATTTAGAGAAAGAACAGCTCCGTCAGTTCAAGCTGTGGCTGCCAGAGTCCAGACCCATTAGAAAAAAAAAAAAAAAGGTTAGCTGTTTAAGTGGGAATGTGAAACAAAATGTCATAATTAGGGCTAACTGGGCACCCTGCTGCCTGCCGAGAAAGCCGCCTGGGATCATGAACTAATTCCCGAAAGTTCTAAGCCTAGGGAAGGCAAATCATCAACTCTGAACGACAGTTCAGTTGTTAACCTTTACCCTAGAGGCTAGGGTTTCATTCTTTTCCTTTTTTTTTTCTTTTAGGTATTTTTTTATAGATGTCACTTTTATAGGGTTGGGCTGTTCTTTTTCTAGCTCACTATTATTGGCAGGTCTCAGATCCCCTGTGTGTGTGTGTGTGTGTGTGTGTGTGTAAACTGTGAAAAGAAATATATCCCCAATTAAGAGCAGTTACTCTAAGTGACAAACCGTGTGGGAGAACTGGGAATTAATTTTTTTTGGTTTCCCTCTCTGCACTTTCTCATCGCTCTTTTATTAACATGTACGCTAAAAGGGAGGAAAAAAGACACAGTCAATATTTCTGATTGGATTTTCTACCATGTTTCCCTTAAGGGAGAAAAACAATTCGAGTTTTGAGAGGATGAGTCACCCGGAGGGAGGAGGTTTGTGCCTCAGAGAAGGCAGGAGAAGGACCCGACCGGTAACCACGCATCACCTTGCAGCCACTTCCAGCAGAGTCTGCGTGAAAATAATGTCAGACTGACGGATGATCAGAGCTGTTAGAAACACGGGAAGTGCTCGGCGTTGAGCACCGAGCATGCTCAGAAACAGTCTTCTTCTTCTGGCCACACCCAGGGCATGTGGACGTCCCTGGGCCCAGGATTCCACCTGTGCCACCGCAGTGGCCAAAGCCCCAGCAATGACAAAGCCAGGTTCTTAACTGCCAGGGAACTACAGAGACGCAGTGTCCTGGCTGATAAAACACTGCAAGGATGAGCACAAGCCACTCATTTAACAGCGACTGCCTGTCAGATGGAGTGGTTGGAATATTCTGGTTACGAGAGAGGAAAAGCATGTATACAGGACGTGGGAGACCAATATTCAATAATTAAGATGAGGCCTAAAATACTGTTGAAAATTTAACGTTGAATGATTCGGAAGGCACTTTGGGATCTTGCAGAGCCTTGACCAATTCTTTTGAATATCAACGAGGATTATAACAGATGGGTAAAAGTACAAATGTGAAAGCAGTTTCTTTTGCTAGGTTCCATGAACACTTTGCTTTTAATGCAATATTTCTAAAATGATTTGCAGATAAAAATGGAGAAAGTTGCTTATATAGCAGGTGGAAATGGGGCACTTCCCAGACACCTTTATGGACTTTCATCAACATTTGCTTTCATTTCTATTGCCCTCCTGACAAAATATTTACTGAGTATAGGACACTTAATGCAAAGAGGGTAATTCCTACATTTGCAGGGTTTATTTAATACTTTAAGAAGCACTTGAGATGTATAATTTTACTAGAGGAGGCAGACAATACATAAGCATCATAAAAAGGTAAGTGATACCAGAGGATGAAAAAAGGTATATCCAAAAATGGAGCAGGATCTGCGAAATTCACAGGAAGGTTGCTTCCGAGGTTGTAGATAGTGCGGCTCGGGTGGGCTCCGTGGAGGAGACATTCGAGCAAAGCCTGGAAGGAGGTGAAGGAGCTAGTCCCATGGATGAGGGCGTGGGTAGGGCATCCCGGGCTACAAATAAGACAATGGAAAACAGGAGTTCCCCTGTGGCTCGGTGGAAAGGAACCCGATGAGTGTCCACGAGGATGCAGGTTCGATCCTTGGCCCCTCTCAGTGGGTTAAGGACCCGGCACTGCCAAGAGCGGGGGTGTAGGTTACAGACGCAGCCCAGATCTGGCATTGCAGGGGCTGGGGTGTAGGGCGGCGTCTGCGGCTCTGACTCAACCCCTGGCCTGGAAACTTCCATATGCCGTGAGTACAGCCCTAAAAAAAGAGAGAGAGAGATCACGGAAATCGGAAAACTACGTATTGAGAACAACACAAAGAGCAGCACATGAGCAGCAGAAGAAAGGGGACAGTCACCGGGGGCAAGTAGGCAGCCAGGCGACTCCTAAATAATGTAATTTTGAAAATGCCTGGCTTTGGAAACAGTGATTGGAAGAGATAATAAAAAAAAGTCTTTTCGCCCAAAATATGATTAGTACATGGGCATAGCTGTACAAAATAAACAGGTAAATACAGCCCACGTGTACGCACCTAACGAAAGTTCTAGGTAGCACCTAACCAACTGAATGCAGTCATTCTTTTCCCTCTTACGTTTTCCCTCTTAACGCATGTCAGACACTGTGTTGGGAGCTCGGATACGGTGATGAGCAAATCGGCCGCGATGCCCACTTTCACGGGCGGAAAGGACATGCGTTAAAGTCACGTGTGGGTTCTCCTGTGAGAAGGGCGGTGGAAAGTCGCAGAGACGTGGGAAAGCGCTTTGGAGAGTCACCGGACCTACTCTGGGAGTCAGGCAAAGCTTCCGCTACGAAGCTGCTGTTTGAGCTGAGCTGTGAGGCATGGGCTGGCACTAACCAGGGAAAGAGAGCGGTTGGCAGGGGCCGCGGCGGAAGGCAGCGAGGGCTCTTGGAAGAACGGAAAGCCAGTGGCTTAAGGAGGGAGAAGGGTTCCATCCGCAGAAACAGGGCAACTCGAGCGGGGCCACCGGGGACAGTTTAGTAAAGGGACTCTGCACTTGTCTGAGTGGTTGACGGACGTCAGCAGGGACATCGGGGGCCCAAGAATGGACAGCGGTCCCTCTGCCTGGGCGGCTCGGTGGAGGGCAGGGGCGGTGGTCACTGACAGCTGCTGCAAGAGAGACCCTCCCAGCAGCCGGGGCTGTAAGAGATGCAGTGTGGGTCTGAGGCTACACAGCCCGGGCAGAGCCAGGGGAACAGACGCCACACTGCCATCTTCACCACCTCGCCATCTCCCTCCCTCCCTCTCTTCTTCTTTCTTTCCTTCCTTGCTTCCTTCCTTCCTTCCTTCTTTCTTTTTCTTTCTTTCTTTCCTTCCCTCCTCCCTCCCTCCCTCCCTCCTTCTTTCCTTCCTTCTTTTTCTTTCTTCCACACCTCCTGCCTTCCTTTCTTTCGTTTGTCTTTTTTTTAGGGCCACACTCATGGCATATGGAGGTTCCCAGGCTAGGGGGTCACATCAGAGCTGCAGCTGACGGCCTACGCCACAGTCACAGCAACGCCAGATCCGAGCCACATTTGCGACCTATACCACAATTCACGGCAACACTGGATCCTTAACCCACTGAGCGAGGCTGGGAATTGAACCCGCAACCTCATGGGATACTAGTTGGGTTTGTTACTACTGAGCCACAAGGGGAACGCCTCTCCCACCTTTCTCTAGTCAAATGAATCCCAGGTCAGATGATGAGCAAGCCCTCTGATGCAGCCTATAAAAAATCAGCTCCCGGGACAGCGAGCAGGGTGGAGAAGAATAAATTTGGAAGGGTAAACAGGAAACGTCCCACAGAGACCAGATCTTACTAGATCTTAGCAGCCTAGTGAAGGACTTGGGTATTCGTTTCTCTGAAAGTGACAGGCAGCAAGGGAAAGCGGTGAGTGGCTTTGTGTTCAGAATGGAAGATCACTCCCGTACGCAGACTGGCGCCCCGGGGAAGGATCTGGGAAGCCCGGTGGGAGGTGTGGTGGTGGTCCCTGTGCGAGGTGATGGAGCAGGTGCGGAGGTGTGGGGGGCACTGGAGGCAACGGGTTTGTGCTGGTTTGGAAAAGGGAGGAGTGCCATATGCTTCGCATGAGAGGTGCGAAGCCTGGATTTCGGTTTGCCTAACTAGACGGGTGGTGGTGCCATTCTCTGAAGGAGGAGCAGGTCTGGGAGATGGGAAAAATCCCGAGCTTGGTTCTGTACATGCTGAGTCTTTGAGAACACTGGTTATAAAGGTCAAGCCAGCATCTCCACCTAAGTAGGTGTTTTACCAGCCTACTTTTATTGTACCCCAACAAGGTGCTGAGCTAGGTGCTTCATATAAAATATTTTCTCTCCTCCTCCAGAGATCGAAGCAGACATTATTTTTTCCCATTTTATTGATGAGAAAACTGAGGCTGAGGGAGGTTAAATATCCTGCTTACATTCAGGACTTGAAACCTAGACATTTCAAACCCCAACGAGAGGCCTTTCTTTTTGTGCAGCTGTTTCTGCAAGTCACAGAAGCATCAGAGGAGCCTGTAGAAGAGGCTGAGGAAAAGTGAAAAGAATTCTGAGGCCTTGCCTCTTTTGGGGGAAAATATGGGCTTTGTCTCATTGGATTCTAGAGTAGGCGCGTGTGAATTTCAATTAATTCGTCAATCACCACTCCCTGTGCCATTAGTATATGCTTAGGGCTTTCCTAGCCATTGTAAAAAAGATTATGAATCGTATAAAATATGATCCTTGATTTCAAGGGCTTAAAATTTAGCTGAGGAGGCAAATACACTCAGGAAGTAATTCTACATAAGAAAGCAGTGTATGCTGATAAGAAAAACCCAGAGTGTGTAGGGCTGACAGCTGGGAAAGGATAATGCGTATGATGATAAGGTCTTATTTAGGGGAGAAGGCAGGTACGAAAGGAGACTGAAGAAGGAGCGAATGCTGTGTATTGATGGTCAAAGAAATTCAGCAACTGAATGTTGGTTTGCAGATTGGATGTTTCGTTCCCAGGAAGGGTGATACACAGTTAATTACAGAATTACAGTTAGCTCAAAAAGTATGCATTGAATGGTCCGAGAGTGGAAGTTTCTGCAAACTTATTTAACATTATTTTTAAAATTCCTACAACCAAGAGTGCTTTGCTTTTTTTTTTTTTTTTTTTTGATAGGCAAGTGACAGCAATCTGTTCACATCTTTGTTGAAGGAAAAGCTGAAACTGCAAATATGTTTAAATCGGATACAATCTCAGTCCTTATCCTAATAAAGAAAAATGCCGTCAACAACTCTCATGCTAAGATCTTTGAGGCTCCAGAAAGATAACTCTTTACAGGAAAATCACCTCAAATTTATTTCCAAAAGGAAAGATAAGACCTCCTAAGAAACGGCATCCAGAAAATAGGCATTTTCCTGGTAGTGGGTATTATCATAACTGACATTTGAATGGTACCTTAGGATTTGCAAAGTACTTTATATGCTTTATCTCACTTGATAATAAAGCAAAGCTAAACTTTCATCAGAAAGTTAGGTGGGTATATGGTTCAGCAACGAGAAAAATATGTGTTGTTGGTTTAAACAAATTTAGAAACAAAATATCAGTCTTAGCTTCTTAGGCATAAGAGGGAAGTCACGCGTTAGCCCAGGATATAATAACTGTATATGTGGTCAGGATGAGAGTTTTAAGAGTAATATGTATTGCTGTATATCTGGTGCGGGTCTATGCACTTTAGGCATTAACTTGCTTAAGTCTATAAAAGCCCCGCGAAGAAGATATTTTTATTTCCATATTACAGACGAGCAAACTCAGGCACAAGGGTTTCAGTAATGTGCCAAAGTCCTACAACCCATAAATGGGAGAGCTGAGCTTTGAACCTGAGAAGTCTGGCTTCAGAAAGCTCACTCTTACTCCCTGAAGACTCTTTCCAAAATGTCAACTGTCCCTTACATAAACACTGTTTCTTAAATGGAAATGACAAAACAACCATTGATTAAAAAAAAAAAAAAAGGAATAGAAGCAGACTGTTGTGAAGGCTAATCAGAACTCCTTAATAAAATCATATGAACTGAAGGAAGGTTATGAAAAATAAAAAAACATGCTGAGAGATTTAGAAATGGAAAGATGTCTAACTTTTCCACCAGTATCTGAAGAAAGAGAAAGGAAGGTTAAGAAGGAAGAGATGAATTTGTGATCCAAGAATAACCCAATGTTATCATAATTACAAAAATATGTTTTTAATCTTTCCTAAAAATATTTCCTGCTTTACTTGGAGAGGACACTGGTCGTTCTTCCGACACCGAATAATTCCATTCCCAAGCAAGACAGAAGGGTCTAGAGACAAACAGGATAAAACTCTTGGGTACCTCATTGAGGCCCCCAGCCTCGTTAACCCCTTCCTCACCCTGGGTGAGTGAGGAGCAGCGGGGGAAGTGGCAACAGGATCCGTTCTTTCCATCCCGGGTTCCTCGGGCTGAGGATACCTGGCACGCAGATCTAGCCAGCTTTCCAGAATTCGCTTGGAGCAGGAAGCACACTGTGTCCCTGGAGGTTTGCAGATGCCACTGGAGTAAAATCCTACATCCTCACCAACCCCGACGTGGTGCACGAAGGCGCCCAGGGCTGCTCTGCACGTGGGGGTGGGTGGAAGAGACCTCTAGTGCGCCTCTTGGGAGGCTAAAAGGCAGAACGTTTCCCAGTGTCTACGCAGCAAGAGGATGGGTGTAGGCCTTGGAATATCCCCAACCCTTGCCTGCTGCTCAGAGGTGGAAACTCACAAGGGAGAAGGCCAAGGCCAGGTCTGTGGGCGCTCGGCTTTCGGCCTCCTCATCCGGAAGGCCCGCTGACATCTCCGAGGGCAAAGGAGAGGAAAATGTATTTTGCTTTATCTGATCACAAAGTTAACTTTTCCAAAGTAATATGAAAAATTACCTTATTAAAGACTCCTAGGTCGTGCTGAACTTTTTCAAAATTTAGTTTTCATAAAAGGACACTTCTAGAAGTGTTTCGGCCTGTGGAACAATTTTTTTTTTCTTTTTATGACTGCCCCTGTGGCATATGGAGCTCAGGGGCTTGGAGTCTAATCAGAGCAGCCCATGAGGCTTATGCCAGAGCCACGGTGACACTGGAAGTGAGCCACATCTGTGACCTACGCCATAGCTTGCGGCAATGCCGGATCCTTACCCACGGAGGCAAGGCCAGGGATCGAACCTGCATCCTCACAGAGGCAATGTCGGGCCCTTAACCTGCTGAGCCACAATGGAAGTCCCTTTTTTAACCTCATTAAGGGAGCTTTATTGATATAGAGGACAGAAATCTTATAATAATAGAGACCACAAGAGCCCTGTGCACGAATGTCATGTGGATTTTGCTATATTGCTTTTCCTGACCCCAGTAAAATTCATAATATTAAAAAAAAGCGCACTGTACCTTTTGACCTACTAATTCATTATTCCTTACAAGACTTAAATTGCAATGTGCGACACAGAGGGTAGTAAAATCAATTTGGCGGGCCTCACCAAAGGCTAGTTAAATATTAGAAAGTAAAAATGATGGTAGAATGGACTCGAACAGAAATTCCAGAGTACATCACTCCTGGTAAAACCGTATTATTTCATTAAACTCTGTTTCACTTATTTCTATGTGTATGGGTACTGAGATGCAACATAAAGTACTTTGATAAGAGAGAAAAAAATTTTGGGGGAAAGCCTCTGACCTGGAGAGATCATTGAACAAGTACATTAGCCCAACCCTGACGGTTAATCCTTTACTCATAAACCCCAGAATCCACTGTTAAGGGTGACTCACGCGATTTTGATAAGTCACATAATAAGTCTTAGACAGTGGGGAATATCAGGAACCTGTAGCTTTACGCACAAGATAAAGCTTAGAAACACAACATTGAATGAAAGACTATGATGCAGAAAATACAGGATTGATACCATCTCAACGAAGCTCCAACACAGGAAAAATCAATATTATATTGTCTAATGATGCATGATCAAATGATTAAAATAAAGCTGCAGATTACATAACCATAAAGTCTAGGAGCGCGGTCCGTGACCTCTGTGTGGGAAAGAGGGGAGGGGAGTGGGGGAGACTGAAGAAGAACACACCAGAAGTTTCTACGGCATTGGTAACATTCTGGTCCTCACGCTGGGAGATGGGCTCCATTATGCTTCATAACTGAAACACATTCCTCAGTTTGTGTTACATTAATTCTTTTGCTTATATCCAACAATAAAAGGTGAACTTGTTAACATAGCTTTATAAAGAAATAAATCTACATTTTTCTTAAAGGTCTTTGTAGAGCTCTGATACCTAACCTTATTCCTAAACCACACCAGCCTTGATGGAGTGGCCAATAATATCTACAACAACTAAGCTCATCTGAAAATAAGATTAGCTTTCAACCAGCTGCCTGGAAATGACAGAGTAAATGAAGATCATTTTCTCTAAACTGCAGGCTCCCCTCTGTGACTCTGCATAATGTTCTTTTCACTGCCTCAGTTTCTCCAGCTGCAGAAAAAAAAAAGAAAAAGAAAGAAAGAAAAAAAAAATCAAACAAACAAAAAAAACGAAAAACTCTGGGTTCCTGCTCCCTCCTTATCCTGCTCTAATCTCCAAAGAATACGACCAAGCATTTCTAAGCAGTACTCCACAAACCTGCTCTTTGATGGACGCGCCATGGAGAAAGGCTCGAATGGCCACCAAAGGACCTAGAGCCCCGCCTCAGCCTGCGGAGTTCATTTCATAGTTGAGCTCTTTGGCTGTAAAGGAGCAAAGCGCTTCTTGACTGGAGGAAAAGCAGCCGCCTGCAGTTTCCTCTCTTTAAAGGATTAAATTGTAAAAAAAATAATGTCAAGTGCTCCCTCAGCAGTCAGACTGTAGCTTGTGTCTGCAGCCCCGCTTCCCCAAGGTAAGCACACGCAGGCCCTAAATCATACACAGACTGCTTCCCAAATTCATCAGAAAGTTGACTGTTTGGATTTAAACTGTCTCTCCTAAAGGAGACCGTGTCAGAAGTGATGGGCTGGGTCTCTCTCCAGGTCTCTGAAGGAGCAGCGCTGGACCTTTCCCTGGAGCCTCTAGCTTCCGAGGCCCCACAGGATGAGGGGTTTGGTGGGGAAGCCTGAGGGGCAGGACTGGGGGCGTTGGCAGGAATATCCCACAGGGGGAAGCTGTTGCCCCCAGGTTGGGGAGTCTCCCTCGGAGTGGGGGTGGGGTCCCCCCCCAGTGGGGCTCCATCCCGGGCAGAGATAGTGGGTGAGATTCGCAGGGGGAGGCCTCTTTAGTGGAGGATGCCCGTGGCAACGGAGGCTTCCCTCAGGAGATGGCAGGTCAGATGGGAGCTTAGGGTCAGAGGGCCCATTTCTAAGTATTACAGCAAGTACCCTTCAGGACTGTTGGAAATGAAGAAGCACGGCCGAACATTTGTCTCAGGCACGGTTCGAGGCTCAGAGAAAGGGAACACTGCTGTCTGGCGGACACCTAGTTTTCCTGTCCTTTTTTCTTGGGCTCCTCTTTAATGAAGGGGCAAACATCCAAAGCTACACTAAGCCCATTCCTGGTGCCATGTCAGCCGCTGGCCAGCGGAAGCTCGGCAGGGGCAGAGAATCAAGAGCCATCCCGGCAGGGGGTCACCACGGGAAGATTTTATACATGTGCTAAACACTAGTGTTCACTGCCACCCAGATGAAATGATTTCTTTTGAATCAGAGTCTGTTCTGCTGACAGGGCTGACGAAGCATGGCCACAGAGGACCACGGCCGGCAGAACCAGGGCATCTGTGCAAGCAGCTCCGCCCCGCAGAGCCTGCCAGATCTGCTTGCAGCCTGGAGAGGTCCAGGTGCACGCACATCAACCACGGAATCAATGTTAATAAAACCCCTTTAGTATTTCCCTGTCACTGCTCAAAGTACGTGACATCATTTTCTAAATCGGCATGGTGAAATTCAGAGTGGACGAGAAAGGAGAAAAAAAAAACCCAAGATATAATCTAGGTCCACCTCGACACAAGCATACACATTAGCAAAGTCGCTAAGACTAGGACGGGAAAGGTCAGGCTACATCCTAAAGAGATACACTGGCAGGAAAGTAAGAATTTTAACACACATTTACTCCAGTCTTGGGACAATTCTCTAGGCTACTATTCTGAGCTACCAGTGAGTCATCTTCTTTTCTTTCTCCTCTCTCTCTCTCTCTCTTTGCCAAGGTGTGCAGTGGCTGCATGTAGGATCTCAGTTCCCAGACCAGGGATTGAACCCAGACCACAGTGGTGAAAGGGCTGAGTCCCAGCCATGATCATGAGATCGCCAGGGAACTCCTCTCTCTCTCGCGCGCGCGTAAGACTCACTGAGAATTCACACAGTATTTGGAACCATGTAGAGGAAGAATGGCAGCAACAACAAAAGCTATCATCGTTTTCTTCAGTGGAAACATGTAGGTAAGAATTCTGCTGCTGGTAAAGAGACTTTGCAACTCCAAGTAATCAGACAGCCAAAGGGAACAGTGGAAATTGCCACTGGGTGGTAGGTTCCAAACTGCAACTCCAGGTGATTCTTTACAAGTTTTGACATTGAACTGCCTATTAGCAGCAGAAAAGTTTTAAGGAAAAAAATAAATAGTGTTAGAATTAATGCCTCTAGGAATAAGGCTATATAATTTTAATAGCTTATGCTTCAGAAAGTCAATATGTTAAATCAAGTCAAGACGCTATCATCACTTTGAAACATACCAACATCCTAGGGAAAGGCATGGCAGTACTTTATAAGAGATTCAGCAGTAACAATCCATTAGTGGGTTACCTAAGAATTTTATGGGTACCAGGATACTTCTTAGCCTCAAACGCTTCAGTTCCTCATGAACTCAGCACACGCAAAACTTTTATTCAGTCAGAGCTGTGGATGGATATTCACTGAGTGGCCCTGTTGGAGACTCTGTGAAGGATGCAAAGATAAATCCGGTACAGATCTCGTTTTTCTAGGGAGCTTTACACCTAACAGATAAGATCAGACGCCCATAAGGACTAAAATGTAAGGTTAGGAGTTCCCGTCGTGGCGCAGTGGTTAACAAATCCGACTAGGAACCATGAGGTTGCGGGTTCGGTCCCTGCCCTTGCTCAGTGGGTTAAGGATCCGGCGTTGCCCTGAGCTGTGGCGTAGGTTGCAGACGTGGCTCGGATCCCGCGTTGCTTTGGCTCCAGCTCCGATTCGACCCCTAGCCTGGGAATCTCCATATGCCGCAGAAGTGGCCCAAGAAATGGCAAAAAAAAAAAAAAAATTTAAAATGTAAGGTTAAAAGTGGTGAATGTCATATGAGCCAGATGACAGATCAGAGAAGCTCCGGGAAGACGCCACTGGGTCAGAACCAGATGAACCAGACACCGAGGACGGTCAGGAAGCACAGTCCGCACGGAGGAGAAAGTACAATCAAAGGCACAGTTTGGGCCATTTCAAGTCGTGTGGCTTAGCTAGCAGGGGGGCAGCATGAATGGGAACACTAGAAGACATGGTAGAAGGACCAAATGAATTTTTCACGGAGTAAAGGAGTAGGAATGCCCGGGTGGGGAGGTACGTTGGACAGCTCAGCTCTCAGCTCACAGGCAGCTTGTTTCTTTCCCTACCGGTACCACCCCAGCCATTGTTTAAAATCTACCATCGCAATAACTCTTTAGCACAGACTGAGAGTTTAGCACATAAGGAAGTCTATTAGGAGACTGTAAAATAACATGTTATTGATCCCTTTACCTACCTTCAACTTGCAGATTCATCCCTTGCTTTTACTCCATGTTTGCAAAGAACAATGTCACACAAGCGTTGCAGCACAAATTAACATAAAGGAACGGCTGGGCAGATGGATGGGTGGGTGGACACGTGGTGCACATGTGACTGGATGGATGGGTGGAGACTGGGTGTGTGAGCAGCTGCATGTATACTTCGACAGGTGGATGGATAAGGTCAGTGGTGATGAGTGGATGAGTAGGTGGAAGAGCACTGACTAGCTGGCTTGCTAGATGATTTTCTGTATGATCCCATGATTAAGTGCTGACACCCAACAAAAAATGCCAATGGTATAAATCCAAGCTATTATTTGCTAGTAGAGTTGGTTAGTCTGGCTGTATTTTTAGTGCTTGTAAAGTGAACACGTCATCCCTTCACGGCACATGGGAAGAGAACTCAAGAGACACGTGTCCTTGCACTTCCTTCACCCTCTCCCGCAGTGACATAGGATTTCGAGTTTTCCCAAGCACAACCCAAGTGGAATAAAGCAAAGCCACTGAAAAGGTACAAGTTAACTAGGTAAATTGAGGGTGGGTGATTTTTTTTTTAAATGACATCTATAAAGACATTCTATAAAATGAGGGGATTCAGCTTTACAAGTTTCAAAAACTGAACATCACTGATGTTCATTTTCAAGACCAACAAACACCAGTAAGCCAGCCAGCTAACCAAGCAACCAACCCCAAATCTCAAAACACTGCTTGCATGTAAGCAGGACGCAGTTCACCAGTAAAATAGGGTGTTAAGACAGACACACTTGCTATACAAAGTGTGGTGCTTGGACCAGAAGCATGAGCATCACTAGGAGCTTGTTAGAAAGGCAGAAGCTTAGGCCCTGTTCCAGATTTACTCAATACGCAATTTTATACGCACACAGAAGTTTGAGAAGCACTGGTATATATGCTCTTGGAAATCAAAATGTAAATAGTATTGTAAGTTGTTACATTTTGTTTAATTCAGCCTTTACCAAAACTAACGAGCCCAAAGCTATTTGATCATGGATCCCTTTTTTAATGGAAGATCCATTCAACACTGCAGGGAAATGGTGGCACCCAGTTCGAGTGATGCTGGGCTCAGCGAACACTAAAGTCCTCCCAAATAAAGCAAGCATTCTATGTCTATGTTACTTAGTTTTATACATAAATTAATTACATTTTAAATAAATATAAAATTATGTATTTCTTTATATCCATCCATCCATCAATCTATCCATCCAATAGAAAATAGCTGTGATTCTATTTATACATTTAATGAAAACAAAAAGAAAATGCACTTGCTAGATTTGAAAGAAATGCAGGAATGCAATTTCAAGTTCTTGGCGAAGAGAAGGAATTTCATGGAAACGAACAATGAACCAGTTCCAGCAAGAGCTCGGAGTCTATGGGGAAACGTGTATGTGGATGTGGGGTTACTCCAAGGGCTTTTCCAAAATGCACATTCTTCATTAAGGAGGGCTAATCTTTTATGGACTTTCTTCTACTTGTTCCTATTCAAATATTTTATTTTTGAAGGAATGTTGTTTTGGGGGCTGTTACAATTTCCATAGGCTTTCAGGAATGTTATCAAGAATGTTAGTTTTTAGATGAAGTCTCTCTGGGTAAGTACAAATTGATATGAACTATTTGCACTTAATTTGATGTTACTGGAAGTAATCTGAAAATAAATACTACTCCCTAATGGTGGTGGTTCAATCTTTTAAACAGGAAATTTTACCAGATTTGGCTGCTTATCCAAAAGCACACAGATACTACCCTGAGCCTCCCCACTTCAAAAACAAAACAAAACAAACAAAAAACATATGGATGCAGGATGGCGGCTCTTTTTTATCCCAGAGACTAAACACTTGAGACTAGAAAGGCCATTGTCTTTGCATATCTTTCTTCGTTCTCACCAATCTTGGGGGAAAGCAGGAAAAAGTAAGACTCTTTGGAGTTAACGAACCCAACTGGTATCCATGAGGACGTGGGTTCGATCCCTGGCCTTGCTCAGTGGGTTAAGGATCTGGTGTTGCCATGAGCTGTAGTGTGGGTCGCAGACACGGCTCGGATCCCACGTTACTGTGGCTGTGGTGTAGGCCGGTGGCTACAGCTCCGATTGGACCCCTAGCCTGGGAACCTCCACATGCCACAGGTGTGGCCCTAAATAGACAAAAAGACAAAAAAATTAAAAAAAGTAAGACTCTGCTAGGTCTATAAAGAAGCCAGAATGACACATGAGATGATTTTAGGTGATATGTACAGAAATCTTTTATTTTAATAACCAAGAAGTTATTTTTTTATTAAAAAATAAAATCGGTATAGCAAAGGTGCCACTTCCCAGATAATATCGTTTAGGATTAGTTTAAGTTTAAAAAATGAGGCCACTGTAAAACAGTAATAACATTCCAGGTGTGTATGCAATGAAAATTGTGACTGCGGTGATGTAGAGAATTGCAATGTGGGAAACGTTCCTCTCACCCAACTCCTGTTTTTCAGGTGAATATGAAGCCCTCTGCGCCCGGCAAATTCAAAGGAATTAGAACCTAGAATTTCTTACTTCTTAGAATCAAACTTAGAGTAATGGCAGTAGTCTTGGATAAAAATCTCTCAAGTGTATCTGAAATACCTGGGACACAGAGTTATCAATCACAGTGAATTGTACTTCCTCAGATATTGGACAACAGGTTATAGACATTCAGTTCATAACTTTCAGGATTCTCCAGAGCATTCAGATGCATTAAAATAGTAAAGGAAAAGAGCCCGTCTCTCAAAATAGGTTGGGTTTACCGTACTTTAGACGTAAACCGCCAACTGCCATGGAGGCTCGCCTCATACGGGTCACCACTTTCGTGAGGGTTGGTCTTGCCTGCTGTTTTCAGGTGGAAACTTGAGCAAGTAATGATTCTGCCCCCAACTTCTTTATTATACAAAACACATAGGAAAAGACTCTTGGCAGCATTTAACTTTCCGGGGCCACGCTTTCCCATCTGTGAAATACCACACATTCATCAATCTCTAAGGTAACTTCTAGCCCCAAAGTGCAATGACTTTATAGCTATTAAAAAGATGACTCGTATCTTAAACCCTCAGAAATATCTGAGCTTCCAGGGGAAAATGTTACTAGATGTTAAACGGGCATTTTTCAGTGCCTACCACGTTACACGTACACAACAAACACAGTCTTGTTGGAGCTGCCCAGTGCATGTGCATGACTCTTATCTCACACATGCAGAAGCTGAGGTACGGAGGGGTTGGTGACCTACTCGGGACCACACGGCCAGTCCCTGCGCAGCAGAGATCTAAGCCCGGGTCTGCTTTTCTCGAGGCCGCTTCTTTCCTCCGTCATATCAACCACTTTTCCATGATTGGAGTACAGCAGCATCATTACCTTGGAGATAAAGTTACTGGGGTGGGATTGAAAAAAAAAATCTGGAGTTCCAGGTGTGGCTCAGCAGAAACGAATCTGACTAGTATCCATGAGGATGCAGGTTCCATCCCTGGCCTCACCCAGTGGGTTAAAGATCCAGCGTTGCCGTGAGCTGTGGTGTAGGCCGGCAGTTCCGATTCGACCCCTAGCCTGGAAACCTCCATACGCTGTGGGTACAGCCCCAAAAAGCCAAAAAAAAAAAAAAAAAACCTCTTTGTCAACACAGCTGGAAAAACATCCTGAGGACTGCCTAGTTGTTAAGAACATTGAGCACACATATCATTTTGTGATTCTCTTAAATACATGGAATGGGTTCATGATACGAAAGCTTATCAAGCTCAACTTAGATGTGAATTTGCCATTTGAAAATCCCCCTACTCTAACACTTAATCCAAGCTACCGAGAATAACTGATATAAATGTCGTTTTTGAGAGGAAAAAGAATAGAAACTATATGAATATCGTAACCCAAATAAAAGTATTTCTGTGGTTTCAGGATTATGATAACTTTCATCTCAGTGAAAACAGGAAACAAATATTGCCACTACCCAGAAAAGAATAAGTAACCGTTTAAGATTAAAAAAGTCATAAAATTTGGGAAATGTCCAAAATCATAACCATAATATTTACAGAAGAAAAATGCATTTTAGAGCAAAATACGTATATACGTATTTAGGTGCCAAACTAAATATCAAATTTAAAACATGCATTAAGTAACATCTATTTGTTGGAATGATTTTTGAATGTATACTGTAGGCTGATTGGGCATTATCTTTTGAAATAACGGCTGAAAGAAATTCACTTTGAGGCTAAGCCGTGATGAGGGGGTAGCAAGAAAGAGGATTTCTCCAGGACATAGAGAATTGGCTTTAGATAAGGACATCAGCTTGAGAAAATTTTCCATTCTTCACTGCTAGTTTGCACTCTCACTTTTCACTATCCTCTAAAGCCAGAGCACATGGAAATGAACAAAAAATAATTTAAAATTCTTGAGTTAGCACGTTAACACCTCATAACAGTTGGGGCTTGCTTTCTTCAACTGATGATCCTTTAAACAGCAGCATGTGAATCGGTCAGCATTTCAAGTGACCCGATCAGCTCCTATTCCCACTCTAACCGCCCACTTCGGACAAGGGCTAAAGGGAAAGTCAACTGGAGGGAACCACAGTTTCCCAGCAGCCATCGATCTGAGACGAGGAATGAGATCACCTAAAAAAATAATGGACACCAGCTTCCCCTGTTACCTGAGGCATGTGCACCCTCGACAGCCAGGTGAGACTTCCTCATCCTCACATAGTTCTGGAAGCCACCATATGCAATCACGAACAGGTCCTCTGAGCACGGCAGCCCCTCCATCAATGCTCAGCTTCTCCTGTTGCTCCATCAGGTCAACCATGCTGGCCTTTCTAGGGCACACCTCACTCCTCTGCCACTACCTCGGTGGGCACAGCCCTTCCTGGGCCTTGACCATGTCACAGCAGTATCTGGGTTGGATGGGAGGACAGACTCCTCATCAGATACCAGCGGAGAAACCACAGAACCTCAGAACTGATAGGTAATTGATGACGGCCTCTGGGTTTATTAATGAATCAGATTTAATGAACTGGGCAAGTGCCTGAGAGGCTCTGCAAGCTCTACTAAATGTTGGATTGGAGAATGCAATTTGGATCTAAAGCCAAGGTGTTTCATCCCATCCCCATCTAGATGCAGCCCTGGGGGCCACTGGCACCTGGGGGGGATTGGGGCGGGGGGGAGAAATGGCTCTTCCGCACAAACTCACCACCCAGCTGCGTGCATGGACGATCACATGCCTGTCTCATCAACCCTGTTCCTGGCTGAGCAGCCAGTGAAGAGGGAAGGGTAAAAAGTGAGTTCTCTCCTTCTCACACAGAAACAAAGAGCCAGGGAGCCTGAGTGCCCACGGATCCCCTGCGGGCCCTGGCGAGCACCCTCAACACAGGGTCATTCTCCCAAGACTGCTGGTCCGTCCTCCGTGGGGAAGCAGGTGTGGGGTCGGGAGAGAAGCTGGACGTCACCTGTGAGAGCCACAGCCTTGGCGGGAAGAGGGGACGTTCCTTCCTCTGGGAAAACACGAAGATGGGTGCGTAAATTTCTTCCCTTAAGGCTGTGCAGTAGAAGGTAAGAAGAGGTGTGTGAGCCAAGGGGCAGAGGGAGAACGAATGGCTCGCCCTGTAAAAATATACCCCAGATGATAAACAAGAAGGCCCTACTGTACAGCCCAGGGAATCATGCTCAATATCCTGGGATAAACTACAACAGGAAGAACACGAGACGCACACACACATACGTGCATATGCTCATGTTTGTATGTATCAACTACATCAACTATATATGTACACATAAAACTGGAGGCTTGGGCTGTGTGGTAGAAATCAACACAGCCCTGGAGATCAGCTATACTTCGATAAAGTAAAATTTAAACTACATATACCCCAGCTGTTAGAGAGTTTATCAAGAGAGTTCTTTCAGGTTTGGCTCATCGTCCTCCTAATGGGCAGGCGGAGACAATGCACGTGGCAGACCAGCACAGGACCCCCCCCACCCACTCCTTCCCAAGTAAAGAACGAGGTACCATCGGCTTGGCCTGTCATGCTTGGCCCTATTCTCTTAAAATTAATGCTCTTGCAGAGGCTATCACAGTCCCTTAACCTGAAAAATCTTCTTTGGAGCAAACTCAAGAATTGGCCCAACACACTCACATGTATGAATAAATACCATCATAAGTGATAAATCTAGCTGGTCGCTTTGTTACCGGAAGTCTCTTCTTTACTCAACACAAAAAGGCAAGTGGTGATCTAGTCTGTGAATTAACCAGACACTGCCAACCATGGCTGAACCCCCGCAGGGGACCTGGCCCAGGCCCAAGCCATTATTCCCCAATCTCGGCATAAATCGTAATCCAATTTTACAAGCAGAAACATATTTAGGAGCTGGTTAACTTCGGTAGAATTAAACTTTGAAGCACTTCAAACATGAGCTCACGACAATAAACAGAAATTAATTCAATGGAAGAGCCTATTAAATCATTTACTCATTGTTTATTTCACCCAGCATTTATTTAGTATTTCTTCTGGTACTAACTACAGTTTCAGGATCAAAAGGAAAAGAAAGATTTAGTCCCTGTCCTTAAGGAACTCACAGTCCAGGTATAAAGGCTTGTAAAGAAGCAAATGACACCTGTCATAAATCCTTCACTACAAAAAGAAAGAAAAACAAATTTTATAAAAATGCTACAATAACAGGCACATAAAGTGCTGTGAAGGAAATGGATGGAAAAGTGTTTTTTAATATTATCATTAGATGGTCTCTGAGTTGGAAAGATTGGAGAACATATAATGATAAGTACTTAAGGTTAATTTTTTGATATGTCTACCATAGTTTGTGTTAATGTACTTATTTGGGGGTTTATTTAGGGCATACACACGGTAGCAATGACCAGTAATGACCTTCAGCTAATGAAAATAGATCTTTAATAAAATAAACTCATTTACTGTGAAACCACTGGAATATCTTGGTCCTGTGGAAAAATACAGTTATGTGTTTACTGAAAAATTATTTCCTGCTTATGTAACCAACCTGCCACATTTAAGCATCATTCAAACACCATTTTGGGGGAAATGAAACAAGTATCCATCTCTGAAAAGACAAGACTGATTTCAAGCTTTCCTGTTTGTTTTTTGCTTTTGTTATTTGAGATAAAAATTAAAGAGTTGAAAAACACATCTTTTTGTTTGAAATTTTTTAAGTACTTGGAAGATTGTGGCTTGTTTGATCTATATTATCTTTCTGGGCTGGTGGGACAAATCTCTAAAATTCGTAGAGGCAGCTCCTATGTATCAATGGATTCAGAGACTTGGGAGTGTGCTCTGAGTCCATCATGTTTCTTTTATTTTTACATTATTTCCCTGGCCTTTTCTTTATCCCACCTCACTTTCCAATGCAATCTCTTGTTTTCAATCTTGTCTGCTCATGCCTTGGATATGTCTGTAGATTGCTCAGCCCTTTGATGGACCTCAGTTTTAGTACATGATTCTGTGTGTTCAATTTGGTATGAGGTATCGATAAAATAGATACATTTGGCATGAAGTAGAAATTGATATAGCATAGAGAGTCATTGAATCTAATGCTTATGAGAACTCATGCTTACTGAGCTCAACGTTGCGTGTAATTGGTCATCCTGCATGGTGCACCTCTGTTGCTTCGCTTGCTAGTAGCACCCTGATGTTTCCTTGGACACTTACCCATCCCTAACCAAGTCCATATCACCAAGTAGCCCACAAGAGTGGTATATCACAGAACCATAGTGCTCATATCAGAAGTGGATACGTGACTCCAAAAGGGTTAATCAGAGCCAATCCTGAGATTCTGCAAGAGCTAAGGGAATGAAATCTCTGTGTTGTGTGTTGCTGGGAGAAAGCTTGGAGCCACTGAAGCCAATCTTCTGCCGAAGAATGACCCTGTCTCAAAGACAGCAAAGCTGAGAGATGGCGAGAGAGACATCTGGTCCTAATGATATTGTTTGAGCCCCAAGATCTAGGGGCCCTGAGGCCAGTGGAACTTTATGTTTCAGGGAAAAAAAGAGTCAAAAAATTACTAAATTTATTATAGCATATTGCCCCCTGCTTAAAGTTTGTATTTATCAAATTGAGTTATGATTGTTTCTTACCTATTCCTTCACTAACCTGTGAATGCCTGGAAGATCAGAATTCCCTCCCACTGGCAAATTCCAGATGCTCAATCAATATTTCTTGAATTAACCGTCAGACTCTATCCTTCAAATAAAAATCACACAGCTATAGATTTCATAATGATCAAATGGCCATATTTCTGGGTAGGAAATTTTCTAATACTTAGTTTAAAAATATTTGGGAAACACTTTGCACCAGTAAAAACTCTGCTTATAGAACTGGAAAAAACGACATATGAAGAGAAATGACACTTTCTGCTATAACTAAAGTTATTGGTATTATAGGTACAGACTGACTGGACCCCAAATGGAGTTCACAGTCTACTTCCTACTGTGCCTACCCTGATACACACACTGCAAAATTATATGATATGTACGAAGCGTGACCTACTGCTTCCCTTTACTCTCCTTAACCCTGTTAGAGTGATGACGCTATCATGGCAAAAACCATCCTTTACTCCAGTGAATATGCATTTAACAAGTTGGAATTTCTCCTTATGACCACCCTTGAAAAGTCTACGAATAGAAGACTAGGTATATTCTACATGTCTCTGCTAAACTGCCTGTTGGAGGGATCTACTTAGCCATGGACTCTGGGTGTAAATAAGAAGGACTAACTAAGAAACATCAAAGGACTCACAGGACGTATCATTTGTCATCCAAGACAAGCAGTTTTAGAGGGGCAGGAAAAGGCAAGGGTTAATCACAAAACTTTACTAGAATGAAGACGCGTATAATTAACCTGCACTCCACTTCCTCAATCATGCAAGCCTCAGGTCTGAGAGGAAGAGCCACGCAAAAATGGACAAAACGACACATATCGTGCCATCCTTGCCTGGCATTCCCCGCATCCTTCCTGCCCTTAGCCTCAACCAACATAGCTTTTAACTGACAAGAGCTGTAGCTCACCCCCGAGTGGGTGTGGAATTCTCGGGTGTGTCTCTCAAGAGTCTGCTCCAACTTGGAGTGCTACTTCAACGAGAGCTCCAGCTGAAAGCTCAGGGCCTGCTGCCTTCTTGCTGGCAGAGTTCCCCTTTATGATGGCTTGGCCTCATTTTAGGAAAGAGACCCTTTGCTACCTCAATTCTAAGCCAAAATTTAAAACACAAAGCCTTCTTTATTGTATGACTGCCTCTAGCCTTCCTGACTTAGGAAGAAGTGGGGTGCTGTGAGAGTGTGTGGTCTGGTGTTTTGGCATGCTTGTTCTTTGGTCGTAAGCAATTATAAGGAAATTCTTTGTATTGTTGTTTCCTGAATTCTGATTACTGGGATTTTAACTTTGGAAGGCAGGGCAGGCTTAGTCTTTCTTTGAGAATTTCTGCTTCATATGGTCAATCTTAATTTTTATGAATACGAAATTTGGGGTGTGTGTAAAATTCTATTTGTTCAGTTTGTTTTAATCCTCTGGATTTAGAATAAGCTATGTAAGTTTATTACTAGTAAGGTAAACCAATTCTTTACTAAGAGGGTCCTGTGCCACTCCCTTGCAATGACAAACAGACTCTACCCTTTTAATGATAGGATCCTAGTTTAACAAATACGCAACAGTTTATAGCAACTGTTTTTACTGAAATACTGCAGGAAGCATGCTGGTCTCAATGACCCTGGCAAAGTGCCTTTGAAAGTATCTTACAGAAGATGCTCTTACCCATGCAGGTAGGAAACGTAGCCACCTCTCTTGTTCTCCTGGGTACTGTTGAGCACTCTGGCAAGTACTGCAGTTTCTAGGGGCCTCTTAGCCTGAATACATTAAATGTAATCTACTCTCCTTCCATTGTTATATCAAAACTTAAGTGTCTTGTTCCCAGGTGCTAACAATTGCTAGAAGTCCTTGAACTTCATTCAGATAAATTTTGAACCACTTTCACTTCCTTTTTTGCACGACATTTTTCTTCTTTGTTTCTTTTTCTCACGGCTGCACTCACAGCATATGGGAGTTCCCCAGCCAGGGACTAAATCTGACCCACAGCCATGACCTGCGCCACAGCTACAGCAACACTGGATCCTTTAACCCGCTGCCCGGGGCTGGGGATTAAACCTGTGCCTCCACAGGACCCGGGAAGCTGCAGTTGGATTCTTAACCCACTGCACCACAAAGGGAACACCTAAAAGGACTTTTATCTTGCTACATAAGAAGGACACATTTGCTGTTCAAAAATTAGAAAGACATATATATGCAAGAAAATCCACCTGTAACTTTACCACTCCCTCTTCACATTCTAGTGTTTGCATATCTAGATTTTCTGTATTTTGGAATTTGTCTTTTCACTTGAAACTAAATTCTGAACAACTTTCCAAAATGCTGTGTTCTTTCAAATAGACTTGCTGTTTATGGAGTCTGTCCTACACCTTCAATCTATAAGCAGAAACTTGAGGTCACCGCTCATGGCCTAAGGAGCACGCCCATTTTTTTTGGAATAAGTCCCTTTTGTTCCTACTGACTTTCCAAGAGATGTCTTCTTACATAACGTGGACAAAATAATTTGGAAACTTTCTTTGGATTTGTGAGTCATTTCCTGTACTGTCTCTCCAGCTCAGGATTTTCCTGGATCGATAAAAATTTCCAAAGTAATTGATTCAGCCAAAAGGAATCACCAAAGACCTTTACCAGGCACTCTGCATGCAAGGAACTCTGTAATGGCATTTTGGTCCATGAGCGATTCAACTTTGTAATAATACCTGTGCCTGGCGGGAGGTTAGCCAGGAGGAAATCCTAAATGATAAAAAAGTTACAGAAGAAATCCTAAGTCTACAATGTCCGTGATGGTGCTGATGGCCCACAGGCTATTGGCTGTGTTTTTCAAATTAAAATCTTTGACTAACGTGAGATACTAATGAAAAATTATTTAATGAGGTAACAATTTTATGAAACAATCTGGAAGTTATGACACCAGCAATAATCAGTATTTTAAAGATTTAATATGTATCTGACATTGAATATAGATGCATCTTTATGTACACTCTTTTTTTTTTTTTTTTTTGGCTTTTGAGGGCCGCTCCTGCGGCATATGGAGGTTCCCAGGCTAGGGGTCGAATCAGAGCTGTAGCCACCGGCCTACGCCAGAGCCACAGCAATGCTGGATCCGAGCTGCGTCTGTGACCTACAGCACAGCTCATGGCAACACCCGATCCTTAACCCACTGAGCGAGGCCAGGGATCGAACTCGCAACCTCATGCTTCCTACTCAAATTCATTTCCGCTGTGCCATGATGGGAACTCCATGTACACTCTTTTACATACATGTTTCACAACAGTTCTATGAGGCAGCTGTTTGAAATCCCACTTTACAGATGAGATAACTGAGGCCTAGAGGGAAAGTAAAGTGCCCAGCTTCGCCTAGAGGACGAATGGCAGAGGAAGCTGGATCAAGCTTTGTATGACTCAGGTGCCTTTGCATCGTCCTTACAATGTACGTGGCCGTCCACAGATGTTGGAATATGAATACGGAGTCCACTCTGTTTCCATTATGCTAAACTTCCTGCCGTCCAGCAAAGCAGGCAAGTGAGAAACTCTACTAAGACTTGGATTTGAGTCCCACCCTTGGGCTGTTCAGAGATGTCCTTCCTGTGTAGTTCAGAGTTAGAGGACTCGCTTTCAGATTTTAAACTCCAGAATGCAAATTGGCTGACTTTGAGGTTTTTCACTGAAGACCTGGAAATAAACTTTAACTGCCTTCTCCTTCTTCAAGAGGGTACCTTCCCTGGCTCTGAAAACGTTGCCTGTGGTGTTGGAAGCAGTAGAAGAGAGTAAGGCGAACGGACACAAATGAACAGAATTTTATTAAAGCAAATACATGCATGACTCGTTCTAAAGGGAAAAGAAAATCCTCATTCAAGAGAAATGAACAAATCAATAAAGCGTGAGTTATCCAACCCAGACAGACAATATGATGGCAATAAAATTGCTGCAGCATCCAAGAGAGAAACACCATTTCTAAGTCTGCCTGATGAGTCACGGAACAGAAGTCCAGCTGGCTCTAACCTTTAGACAATTATATTTTTTTCTGAGATATGGCCAACATGCTTCTATGGCTTACTCCACAGCAAGAATGAACTCTAAAGAGCAGCCTGACTCCAAGAATACTTTCTGATATCTAGGAGGAGTAATTGTGGTTCTGTTTCTTCACCTACCCCAGAAATAGTCACTCAGTGGCAGATGCAGTATTTCGCTCAAATCTAGTTTCTGTTTTCCTGGGACAATATGAACTGACCATGAATAATAATGGTTACCAGCACCGTTCCGGGTGTCAACGTTTCAAAGAGGCTCCTGGGCCCCTCATCTCAACTACCTCTCAGGCTGGCTGAGAACGGAAACCTGTGAGCCGAGAACCACGGTACAAGGCCAAGCGCTGTGATGGGCCAGGGTTGCTCAGGGCTCCACGGATGCACAGCGAGAGGGGAGGTAGGCAGATGGTGGCAAGAAAGAACATCTCCTGAGAGATTTCAGAAAGGACATGTGTGATCCAGGTGAAGAAGGAGGTGCGGGGTGCTCTAGGCGAAGGAGATTACCAATCACGGCTCGAAAGAGTGACAAAGTGTCCCCGAAGAGCTGAATGGTTAATATGAGTAAGAGTCAAGATGCAGATGCTGGCTTCTAGGAGAGGAGATCCGATCTCGAATTTAGTCACATATTCTGCACCCTCAGCTGTTCATTCGGATGAGCGAACCCTTTAGGAATAAGCAGGACCACTGCTTTATTGTTTCGTTCATGGGTTCCTTCCTGAGTCTCCGTGTGGCGTCTGCGTGTATACTCGGATATTCCTTCCTATTGAGCATCATCCTCGCAGTTATGGGCAGTGCAAAAGTGGTCCCCTTAGAGGCACACGGCATGGAAAAGTTGAGATCAACTAGAAAGCATGTTTCAGGTAAATTTCTGAGGAAAAATGAAAGGAGTGCAGAATACGTTTTAAGCACGTAGAGACCACAAAACAACATGAATTAAAGAATGTTTTCCAGAGTGGGGTAGATGTTGGATTTAGAAGAAAAAATAAATAGGAATTGCTAAGAGGAAGATTTGCAAAGGGATAGAAGTAGGAAGCTTCCCACCACACAAGGATGATGGCAGGTGGATTTACTTATCAGCAGATTTGAACTTTGTCAAGAATCGGTTAAGAATGACTGGAGAGGGTTCGGGGAAAAGGGAACCCTTTTATACTGCTGGTGTGAATGCAAGCTGGTGCACCCACTATGGAGAATAGTATGGAGGTTCCTCAAAAAACTACATATAGAACTACCATATTATCTAGCAATCCCTTCCTGGACATATATCTGGAGAAAACCACAATTTAAAAAGATACGTGTACCCCAAGGTTCATCGCAGCACTACTTGCAATAGCCAAGACATGGAAGCAACCTAAATGTCCATCGACAGAGGAGTGGATCAAGAAGATGTGGTGCATATGTACAATGAAATATTACTTGGCCATAAAAAGGTATGAAATAGTGCCATTTGTAGCAACATGGATGGACCTAGAGATTATTATCCTAAGTTAGACAAACATCATATGATATCACTTAGACGTGGAATCTAAAAAAAAGGATGCAAATGAACTTACATGCAGAACAGAAACAGACTCACAGGCTTTGCGAGACTTAGGGTCACCAGGGGCGACAGGTGGGAGCGGGGAGGGACAGACTGGTGGTTTGGGATGGGCACGGGCACATTGAGGTCTATGGAATGACTGGCCAGTGGGGACCTGCCGCACGGCACAGAGAACTCTACCCAGTGTTCTGTCCTAATCTATGTGGGAAAAGAATCCGAAAGAGAATGGGTGTGATTATATGTATGATTGAATCACTTTGCTGTACGGCAGAAATTATCACAATATTGTAAACCAACTATACGTCAAAAAAACTTCACAAAAATGGGGATCGTTATGATTGGATTAACTAGGTGGTAAGAAATGATCCAACTAATCCTTATGGGACACGAACTGGGTATAAATTATAAATAAACAAATTAGTTGATGGTAGAAGATCCCGACGGCCCAACAGAAAATAGTAATGGGAGTGAAACCAAGGTAGCTCTTTCATTCTTACGCGGGAAACAACATTATACCTAAAAAGATGTTTGAGGAAGAGAGCGCCTGGCAATAATTTCTCTCTCCTCACAAGATGGAGATACTGGGTCCAAAAGAGAGAAGGGGCCCCTGGTCCTCCTTTTACTGACCTTCTTTGACATGACCAATTCCCTAGCACAAACTGAGGTAGGAGTTCCCGTCTGGCTCAGTGGTAGTGAACCCAACTAGGATCCATGAAGGTGTAGGTTCCATCCCTGGCCTCGCTCAGTGGGTTAAGGAATCGGCCTTGCGTGAGCTGTGGTGGAGGCTGGCAGCTGCAGCTCCAATTCCACCCCTAGTCTGGGAGCTTTCATATGCCGACTGCGCAGCCCTAAAAAGACAAATAGATACATATCGAGGAGAGAGACTACATGAACCAGAGCTTTGGGCTCCAGCCTTGAGTTTCTCTGTACCACTCTTTCTCCTTTCCGGTCTGACAGCCTAGACCTTTTCGTTGGTTTGCTTGAACGTCTTTTTGTCTCCACTTTGGAACGTTATCTGGGCCAAGTCACCTCATCTCGCTGGGTCTCAGATTCTTCAACTGTAACAAGAGGAGGGACAATCTCGATTACCACTGAGAACGCCTTTTGGATGTAGAATTCTATGAAATTGCATGAGATGAATAAAATAAAACCCTGGGTCCTTTTTCCTAAGGATGAGAAAGCCGTCCTAGTCCTCTCCGGGAAAGAACTCGGGACCTAGAAGGCGTGAGGAGAGCTCTCCAAGTCACTGATCCAGTGTTGATTTTTAAATGTACATGCACCATATTTTAACACCTCTGAAATAGAAATGTGTCATCTAACTGCTGCTATCTTACAGTTATTACTGACAGCATTTCCCCCTTCTTAGCAGTTGATAAAATAGTGGTGTGTTGTACAACTGAATTTCTCTTTAACTCCCAAATCTGGTTAGGGTCAGAATATATATAGAATCAGATCTTTCAAACATCTTCTGCAACACTATTTTTTTTTCTTTTTAGTCTGTTGTCTTTTTAGGGCTGCATCCCCGGCATATGGAGATTCCCAGGTTAGGGGCTGAAGAGGAGCTGTAGCTGTCGGCCTACACTACAGCCACGGCAATGCGGGATCTGAGCCGGGTCTGTGATCTATACCACAGCTCACGACAACGCCAGATCCTCAACCCACTGAGCAAGGCCAGGCATCGAACCTGCGTCCTCATGGATACTAGTCAGATTTGTTTCCACTGAGCCACGACAGGAACTCCTAATGCAACACTATTTAGATGAATCAGGAACACAGGTGGATTGGGGAAGAAGTCTCCTAAAAGTTTGTCAGTTGTTATCTCAGAAAATTCTCCTGGACTGTAGGAGAGTGTGCCCACATCTGCTACTCTAGGTAACTCTTTGATAACCCTGATTCCTCTAAATAAGCCTCAGGGTTCTGTTGGCGGATGCTTGTAGTGTATTATTACTTCTGTACTATTATTAGATTTTCATCATCATTGTGAAGCAAGGCTGATGCTTTTCAAACTGTAGATTGCACCTATTTGTACAGTTCAGGGTGAATTTAATGGGTTATCACATCATTTTAACCACTAAAGCAGCAGAGACCCAGCCTCAGAGTGCATCGCAGACAGTACGCGTATCCCTTCCTGAGACCGGACTCAGACGCCTTTACTTATTGACATGCACACACTCACATAGGTGGGAACAGCTTCACGGTTTAAAATATGTTTCTACTGTGGGCTTTGGTCAAAAAAGGTCTCAAAATGCTATTTCAGACACAGCCGTAGAGGTGGTCCTGGCTATTCAAAATAGCTGGAGCATGAGCAACCGAGCAGAGAGACGGTGAACCGGGTGAGTGTTTTTCGCCTTCATTAGCAGTCCGTGCATACCTGTACCAATCAGAGAAATAAAATGGTACTTTGGAAGGGCCTGAAACTAGCCACTCATAAAGAAATCTTTGATAAATCTATTCTTTTTTTTTTCCAAGCATCTCTATTGCCATCCTTCTTCCAGAGGGTTTCTACCTGAAGGCTCCCCGTTTTATTTGATGGCACATTTATAGGTACTTATAACAATAAACTTCAATTGACCTCGGACAGTTGGTGACATTTATAAATCTTATACAAAATTCCTAGGGCAGTTTTACCTTGAAATTTTGACTCTTTTGTTTAATATCTTTTAGGAAGTACATTCATTTAAGGAAGCATTAGTTGAAGAAGTGGTTATTGCTGTATACGTTTCCCTCCAAATTACTCAGGATGATAAACAGCCAGCACCCCCTTGCAGGCAGATAGGTTCACTAGGCATTTCCTTTATTGCTGGAGTTTCTGCTTTCATTTGCATGTCAAGCATCCTTACTGTATGTCATGGTAGGGACTTCCTAAAAAGGAGGAAATGAAACCAGCAACTGAAATAATGAAAGTTGGAAAAGTACTGGTTTTTCTCCTACATAGTTGAGTCAGGGTCTTAGCTTTTCAGATGGATCAAACTTCTTTTTTTTTTTTTTGGTCTTTTTAGGGCTCCACCCACGGCATAAGGAAGTTCTCGGGCTACGGATCAAATTGGAGCTGTAGCCGCCAGCCTACACCACAGCCACAGCAACGCCAGATCTGAGCCGCATCTGCAACCTACACCACAGCTCACAACAACGCCGGATCCTTAACCCACTGAGCAAGGCCAGGGATCGAACCGGCATCCTCACGGATACTAGTCTGGTTCGTTACTACTGAGCTACAGTGGGAACTCGTAGACTCTTAAGCATACCTTAAACCTTTAGGAGAGATGTAATACCTGACTTTTGTATTTTAAATTTATTATTGAGTTTCCAAATGGAAGTTTCTTCCCTTACAGAAATTCACGCTAGACAGTTAAAACTAATATAATTCTAATAAATATAAGTCATATAATCTGATTTTAAATTCCTTGCTATTTTTTAAAATGTTACTTCAGAAGCAGAGATAAAAGCTGTGTTTTCTTTTTCAAGATATCTGCAAGGAAGATCAATGGCCAGCAGATTTCTCTGAAGCATATACATCCTATAATAGCAATTTTCTTGGTTTCGTTTGGATGCTGTGAAATAATATCTTTTATCACCAGCGAATATAAAAAGAATACACCTGGTTTAAATGTAAGAATTGAGTCACTGCTACTTCAAAAGAAGTCAGAGATTTTTGGAGAATGCAAGAGATTCAGCAAAAGGTGGCCTTTTAAAAATTGTTATTATTTTGAATGAGAAAGAACAAGTTTGAAATAAGAAAATGAGCAAGAGAGAAAGAACTTTTTGACATCTGAGTGAGCAAAACAACCTCAGATGTCTTTGCTTAGTGTGTTTTCACAGTTCAAGGTCAAAATGTCCATCCAAATGAATTCTATTTTTTAGTCGTATTTGTAAACTATGTTTTGCTAAAAAATGAATTTAATATTTTGAGTATTGTGGCTAAAACATACAAAATTAAATAGTAAGGAAGGTTATTACAATCATCTGATAAAGGGACAATTATTTTCAAAATGCCAAAATAAATAAGTGGAAAAATGTAAGTACACCAGGACAACTAAATACGCACATTAAAGCACATCCATTCAACATATTACGCAGTAATCGAACTCTTCATAGAGAGTGTGCAGTAAGGCAAAAATACTTGTGATATACTAGATAGGCTACAAATTGTATACACAAAATGACTAGAATTATGTGACTCCTCTGTCATATTATTCCTATGTAAAAGAAAACCAGCAGTTATTTAAACAGTGCTTTCCGAAAGATTTTAACAGTGGGTGCCTTTGAGAGTATTTTTGAGACACTTGTTTTTCCCTTTTTTTAATTTTTGAAATTGTGTAAATTAACCACGAATCTGAGTTTTGAGAGTCATAAACATGTCTTGTTTGGCATTGGGGAGAAGTACAATCTGCCTTCCTCTTCCACAAATACTATTTTCACTGTCAGGTTTGTGTTCATGAGAGTTGTAACAATTGGCCGAGACGCCCTCCATTTATATTCAGAGGACTTTGTTAGTCCTGAGCTCACCTGGCGGTCCCTGTTAACAGGAGGAGACTATAAAATAAAACAAAAGCAACCATGAGCAGCTAAAGTGTATCACAGAGGTCACACACGAAAACTGACAGAGCGACAAATCCCGCACACACAAGTTCAGGTGTTCTGCTCCCGTCCCGATTCGGAGCTATCTCCTGGTGTCTTATCGATAACTTCTGTACACACACACACACACACACACACACACACACACACACAGAGCGATTTGACTTGCAAGCCCTCAGCGGACTAGAGACCAGTCTCGAGAGGGAAGAAGGATGGAACAGCTTCTGACAGCTGGCAACAAAGCGAGCAACAGAAAGCCATAAAAAGAAAATTCAAGAGAAAAACCTTTAAACGTCCAGTTGACCTAGAGATTGAGCAAAGAGGCAAACATGTTAACGTCCTCCTGAGGGACCCAGTCATCACTGCATAATTGTAGGAGAAAATAATTTTAACCATCACTAGCACCGAGCAATAGAGGGAAGCAAAGATATCATCAGAATACACTCTTCAATAAAGAGAATGAACTGCATTGTTTAATATGACTTCCACATAAAACAATTACAGTAAAAAATATCCTTGTGCTTCAAGAGATAAACTGTCGACTGCATTGAATGTCTCATCCCCAGATGCTTCAGGATAATTTATTTTTATCGTAATCGTTTAACCTTTTGCTCACTTTTCTCATCACTTGAGAACACTTTCCTCTGGGTCAGTGTTAGCCGAGTATTAGGATAATTACGTTAACAGTTCTTCTGTAGACAAAATACCATACAGACAAAAGGTAACTGCAGGTAAAGACAAGAATACGACCAAATTGTCCCATCCTTGCTTTCAGTGGATGTGCATCCCAGTCCACTGTGGTCTTAAGACCAGCAACTCAGTAGATCATTCTTGTGTGGCTAGATCTTTGGTGCCTTGACACAACTAGCTGCTTGCAAAGAGCAGATGGTAGTTAGACTCCCTCTGGTTGCAAGGCCTCAGCCTTAAAAGATGAAATTGGTGGGTCTAGGATGTGGGAGACGATAACAACACTGACGCAGTGCTGACCCAGAAGCCCCCAATTCTTTATCTTCGCAGAAGAAAGGATATTCCCGAAAAGGAAGAACAAGCACACCCTTAAGTAAGAATCCAGTCGGGTGTAAAGGGCTTGGGCGACACTTGGCTGTTTGATCACATGCTCTTCCTCCTACTTTCATTCTCCAGTTCACGTGCTCAAGAGTTTCTACTGCGAAAGTTTCGCTTTTGCTCATATTAATCCCCTCTTTCCCCATTTCTCTCAAAATTTCCATTTCCCTAATAATCTAGTCTAAAGGCTGCTTGGCTTCGTCCCCGCCCTGCACAGCCCCTGGCTGCAGCCCAAGGCTGGTGGGTGGAAGGCTGTCAGTCGGAACAGTCTGGTTGGCGTGACTGGGCTGATCCGCAGAGGCAGAGCCAGAGCCAGGCTCCAGCTGCAGGGCCAGCGGAGAGGGTTCCCTCCCTTCTCCTCCTCCCAGGATAAGGGGTCATGGAAGTCTCTTTCCAGTCTCTGCCTTTGGCCCTCCCGTCACAGCCCACTTCGGCTTCCCTAGGCTTTCGGCCTTCCAGACGGAGCACAGAAAGCCCAGGGGACCCACCATTAGCACCTGGAAGCTCTCTACACAGAATTTACATCTTTAAAAAGAGTCTCATCTAAATCAAAATCCTCTAGATCCTCTTCCATCAAGGGTCACGTCCCACTCAATTTCTTACTTTCCACTGAATTTCTGTCTCGTGATTTTCACTCCCATTTCCCTTGGAGCCAAAGTCAGCGACACTTAGCTAGTGTGGGGGACGCTGATGCGCTTCCATCAACTGCTTTTTGTTTTCGACTCAGCTCCCCTTGTTCGGATTTCTGTTTTCCATTCCCGTGTCCTCTTACCTCTAAGCGCTTGCTCTCTGACCTTGTTCTAATTCCTAATTCCGCCTCCTCCTCTCCTGGTTTCTCTCCATGCTCTTCTTGACTCTTTCCCGGTCACTTTCTCTGCCTGGTTCCCTCCCACTGTCATCCATTCCCCTTCTTCATCTTAATTCTTTCTCTTATTATTTTTGGTTCACTTCCTTTATCTTTTCTGTCCTCCATGTCCTATTTGTCTTTCTTCCCCTCTTCCAATAAACTGAACCCAGTGAGAAAAAAGGACATTTCCTGCCCGTGAAATTTTGCCATTCCACTTTAACAAAAATAAGCACTGCTAGTAGAATTGCTTCACATTAATGAAAAATAAATATTTGCAGAAAGATAAGAAGCAGGACACAAAGTACTTATTTGCTGTGGTGGAAGTTAAAATTTGAAATTGTGAACTCAAAAGGAGACATTTCTTTTAACGGAAGAACCAGAGTGGGCCAACTCCATGTTAATATGCCCAGGTCTCTTACCAATTCTGTGCCATTCAGTAATTTCGTCTAATGTTGGATAATTTATTACTTCTTTGTATGAGTTTTGTTTTTTTTAAATCATTAAACAGCTTCCTCAGCTGAATGCATCCATTTTTAGAAAAAAAATTTTAAACACAGAAGGATATACCATGAAAGTTATTTTCCCATCTACTTGAAGGCCAGGTCATTGTTCAGGACGCAACCACAGTTTAGGATACACAAGAACTCTCCGGAGTTCCCGTCTTGGCGCAGTGGTTGACGAATCTGACTAGGAACCATGAGGTTGCGGGTTCGGTCCCTGGCCTTGCTCAGTGGGTTAATGATCCGGCGTTGCCGTGAGCTGTGGTGTAGGTTGCAGACGCGGCTCGGATCCCACATTGCTGTGGCTCTGGCGTAGGCCGGCGGCCACAGCTCCAATTGGACCCCTGGCCTGGGAACCTCCATGTGCCGCGGGAGCAGCCCAAAGAAATAGCAAAAAGACAAAAAAAGAAAAAAAAGAAATCTCCGTTCGTAGATAATAATGTGTCTATGTGTGTATATACAACTATATTCTTATACATCTTTACTCCCCCATTTTTATACAAATGGAAGAATTCTGTTCATATGATAACACACCTCACTTCATCCTCTTAACCAAATAGAATGGAGTGAATTCCAATAAGCACTCACACATCTGTTTCATTCTCTTCCACTGCTGCAAAGAACTTCAATATACTGTAACTCAGCAGTTCTTAAACTTTTTAGCCTCTGGAACTTTTACATTCTTAAAATCTACTGAAGTGTTCAAAGATTTCTTTTTGTCTTTTTTTTTTGTCTTTTTGTCTTTTTAGGGCCACACTTGCAGCATACGGAGGGTCCCAGGCTAGGGGTGTAATTGGAGCTACAGCTGCCAGCCCACGCCACAGCAACACCAGATCCGAGCCACGTCTGCGACCTACACCACAGCTCACGGCAATGCCTGATCTTTAACCCAATGAGTGGAGCCCGGGATCCAACCCAGGTCCTCATGGATACTAGCTGGGGTTGTTTTCCACTGGGCCAATACGGGAAGTCCCTATTTTCCAGATTTAGTGCGAAAGAACGGCATTACTTTATAATTCTGCAGATCTCTCTGACGTTTGGCCTCATCGAAGATCAATGGATTCTCATATTTGCTTTTGCATTCAATCTGTTGTGCAATGTTGTTTTGGTTGAAATATATAAAGAAAATCTGGCCTCCCACAGATAGAGCTGGAAAAGGGAGGAACATTTTAAGTCTTTTCAGATCATCGTGAATACCCTCTTCTGACTGCACTGAAACTCAGCAAAGGGGTGGTTTTCTTAAAAGCTAGTCACCATCTAGACTGTGAGACCACATTCATAAATTCGTTTTACTTTGCTGCAGTAAAATCTTCTGGCCTATCTCACACTTGGAATAGATCATTTTTCTATGCCTAATTTCCTAGCATCACGCATTCATCATTTTACAAATGGGATTCGCTGTGTTATGCGGATCTCCCAAATGTTGACCTACCTCATAATGTCCTACCACAGCATAACACTTATTAACATCACCGCCAATCTCCCCAGAAAGTCTTTAAATGTGGAGACACTGTCAGGTTCTCAAGGGCTTTACAGAATTGAAAGCCCAAATTCTACCATTGGCAAGAAATGTGGTCTATTGTGTTCCTCGAATAAATTCACTTCCCTCATTTTCAAGAAAGTATCTGCCAAATACCCAATTCTGAATAACAACAGTTTGCAATCAATTTTTCAAGTAAAAATGTTCCGTTATAGTTCAATTTGCAACTCAAACATTTGCATAAGTACTTTTCCTTGAGATAACCCCCAAACTTCTGCATATGCACCAAAACTTTTTTGCTTCCCGTTTTGTCACACAGAAAAAAAGACAAGTACTCAGGCTCGAGGTTTAATAGAATGGCTCATTTGCATGGCTTCGTCAAGGACATTCTTAAGTCAAGCTGGCTTTTATTTTTATTCTTTTGTTTAACGGGCATGCAAGGTGCTAAGGCATAGAACGACAACCAGCCTAGCGGGCTGCCATTGCCTTGATCCTTGCGAAGGCACGAGCGGTTTTACCCACCATTGCTTTGGCACTCTCAGTGCAAACATCAAAACGATGAAAAGATAAATAATGTCTTCGTATTATTTAGATAACAGATTTAATCGCACAGTCAAGCCCAGGGGTCTACGGCTATTGTGACTTATTTAACAATCCCGTCATGTTGGACACAGAGATTTTTTCCAGTCCTATGCTCATACAAACTTTGGCACAATGACTATCTCACATCAGTAATCTTTAATATTCAGATCGTAAAATGATGAAAGCTTCAAGAGTGTTAACGAGCTAAAAATCCTTTATTTTCTGTCTCTCTTATCATGACCACCAAAGTATCTACTGAGAGCAACTATGAGACCCTGTTAAAATAAAAGAATGTATACAGGTATGTGTGACTGGGTCACCTTGCTGTGCTGTAGAAAACTGACAGAACACTGTCCATCAGCCATAATGGCAAAAATAAAAATCATTATTAAAACAAAGATCAATCAGCTTCTCTTTGTTAAAATGGCACCTTGTGTAACCTAAGATGCCAGTTTGACCTGCACTCTGAGACTCGTGGTCTGAAAAAGGTTTTACTCTATATATTCTACATAGAAGGAAAAAATACAGGAATTTAAATAGCATTGTGCTACAATCTTCGTTCTTTTGGTTCTTTGGAATTTTTCAGATAGAGTAGAAAATGGGAATTGACTTAGAAGGTTTGTTTATTGGGTAATAACTAGATTAGTACAGAAACTAAATCATTTAACCATTCAAAATTATTTTCTGAGGAACCTACCATGTTCAGTACGCGGTACTAATGCTTGGCATTGGGGAGGTAGTAAAAATGCATTTTTCTTTTCTTTTTACGGCCATACCTGAGGCCTATAGATGTTTCCGGGCTAGGGGCTGAACTGGGGCTGCAGCCGCCAGCCTAGGTCATAGCTACAGCAGCACCAGGTCAGAGCTGCATCTGTCGCCTACGCCACAGCTGGCAGCACACCAGATCCCTAACCATTGAGCGAGGCTGGGGATTGAACCCACATCCTCATGGACACTATGTGAGGTTCTTTACCCTCTGAGCCACTATGGGAACTCCTAAAAATGCATGAAGGACAGATTCTGACTGCAAAGGAGATGGGCAACTGTGGCGGGGAAGCTTTTGCCAAGTAAACAACTGTAGAGGCCACCGGTAACTCGCCCAGTCGAAGCCTGGAGGGCAGATTCAGGTAAGGCCTCGTAACACGTGTTCGTTCACCTTACGGATGGTTAGGGTGATTACACGGACTGTTTCGGCATAATGATTAGCAGCACCTTCTTTCATTCTCAAAAGCGTCCCAGTTTGGGCCACGGATTACGCAGTCCTGTCCTCAGAGTAGAGGCAGTTTCCCCAAAGTCTCGTCTTAGGGGCAGATCTTTGACAGAAGCCACCAAGGACTTCGGGCAGAAAATAAACATTTATTGAGCACCTAGTGTGTGTCCCATGTGCTTTCTACACAATTTCCACTCTATACTTAACAGTCTATGAGAGCACTATATCCTCACTCTATAGATGAGGAAACAGGTTCAGAGGGTAATAACTGGCCTCAGGCCGCCGTTAAGTGGTTAATTAGGGAGCTGAAGGCTTCTGATTTCCAAATCCCTCTTCTTTCCTCAGCTTTTCAACGTGTGTTGGGTGGAAGCAGCATCAGAATCATCCGGGTGCTTATTCTGAATGGAGATTACTGAGCCAGCGTCGGCCACAGCTGGGCCTGGGTAACTGCCCTCTTCACGAGCTCTGTAGGCGACTCTCCCGCAGCGGACCACCGAGGACCAGCCATCAAGGATTAGAGCTCAGCCATCAAGGATTTCTGCAAACAAAGGTCACCTCTCGCATATTCAAATGCAAGAGTGACCTGGTGGGGTCCAAATGTAACAGTACAATCCTCCTTGTAATTCCAGTTTTCTTAGGTCATATAGCCAGGTATATCCGTTGGCTAGTTTGCATAGCTGGCCTTTTCTGATGATGAATTCTTTTTGATGATTTTCTGATGATTGACCATTTACTCTCTCTGTGAACTGCTTCCCTTTTTGAGAGGTTTCCCTAGGCCTCTCCAAAGGTTAAGTGGAAGTTTTTCTGTGAAAGTGTCACTCCGTGTGTTCCTGTTGTGGTTTTGGCAATGTCAGCTGTGGTTACATCACCTCTCAACTTCAGCAAAGGACCTTGAGATAAATTATTTTCCTGATTATTGATATGCTACTACTAGAATCAAACTCGTCTGGCACTCATTGCAATAAAATCATTTAATAGCTATTACTAAATTTTTGAGATGTATTGCTCTAAACCAGCTGAGTACATCCAATTCAAGAGACTTCTAGGTCTCATTCACGGGTCAGCCAAGGACATGCTGTGATGGAAGCTTTTTGCCTGGGAGAAAACACTAATCCAGTGCCAAATCAAGGTCCTTGGAAAAGCTGGGAAGTGTCGCTGGCTCCAAACAAGTGTTGAAGGAAGGTAAAGCTGGGTCAGATTCAGTGGTCAAAGAGAAGCCAAGTACTGTGATGAGTGCCAGGGAGTTATCTTGTCTGGGTTTCAATGTACTTGGTTCTAGGAGGCCATGGTATGACTATTCAGTTAACCTTGGAAGCCCTCGATGAGACCAGTCAGGGAGGTGAGAAGCAAAGTCCTGTTCAGTAGAAAATGGTCCTCTAGAAACTGGGTAAGAAAGTTATCTAGGGCTAAAGAATTAAAGGAGGGACCTGGGCACCAGGGACCTAGAAACGGACCAAGCACCCAGAGCTGCCATGTTCATAGAGTTTAAGGGAAGCTGTTTGTGGCTTGATGCTCACAAAGGCGCCAGACTTCAGTTCAAGCAGAGTGGGGGGACACTGCTTCCAGACCCCCCTCATCCAGGAGCAGGGGCGGGGAGCAGCCCTAATGCAACACCCCTTTGGCTCTCACTGGCCCGGGGCCCTGGTTGTTCTGAGTTTGGAGGTAACACCATCGATGGCAGCTATTAATTCACTTGTGTATTTTAATACGGTGACATCGCTGGTGCCTTTTTCTTAGACCATTATCAGCGTCCTACGTAGACTCACCATCAAGGATGCCAAACGGGAGTCTTTTGTTAAGTGCTTTATCGAAGCTGGAAGAGCTAAGACACCCAATGTCGATATCTGGAACCATCTGTAAAGGTGGATCTTAACTGACTGTATCCCAGCACCGATTGATGTTTTGATGTTCTAAAGCTTCTCTGACTGACCCTGCTACTAGAGTCAGAATGTACATTTAATTTGTAGGAGTTCAGATTGATTCCTGTCAAATCGGGAGATGAGAATATTCAGAGGCTCTTGAGATAACAGCAGGATTTCCTCCCTAGAATTCATCCTTTGCGAGCAAGGCATTTATATGGATGACTTACAAACAGTTTTAATTCCTGAGACATTCATGTTTTATCTAGCCTCCCCCTACAGGCGGGGCATTTGAAAACTATTGAAGGAAGAGAACGTTTTGGCCAGAATCAATGTCTAATGGTCTGAAATTCCATTTCAGAAAAATATAAAGGTGCAGGGCTGCAGTGGGGCCACAGAGACTGATTGAGAATCATTAGCCAGGAATCTATACTGATTTGGTGGAACTTCCTTAATGATGATGCAACACAGCGTCCATGGTTCTTGCTCTGTCCTTCGTATTAGCGGTTGTGACCCTGAACATATAGGAGAGATACGTGGGAAGGTCTGGCAATGGATTTTGTCCTTCTCTCCATTGGCTTTCAGAGGCGTGTGGCATTCAGACTCACCTGGGTTGATGGTATCACGCTGTGCGACACGAGCATGAGAGGATGCTGAAAGGATGAGACAGCTTGGCAAGGACACCAGGACTGAGCACCCTTCTTTACTCACCGAAAAAGACAAGTCAGCCTCGAAGACTCATTTACATGGTTCCTCGCTGTCCTGCCTTAGGCGAAGGCCTTTAAAACAAGTACAGGTAAAATGGATCCTTTTGGGTCTGCTCTTATGCTCTGTTCATTTTCGACACACCTGTTAAATGGTGCCAGGAACCGTGCGAGTTCTTGCTCCTGGGAGGGTCAAGAGCCAGGGTCCGGATGTGGCCGCAGCGAGGACTGTGCAGTGCTTGTCCCTGGACCCCTAGGCCTAGAAGGAACTCCTCCAAGCGCACCAGACCTGGCTACACGGCCCCCTCAGCCTCCCCAGGGTATTCAGGACCCGAAAGACACAGATCAGGGATTCTTCTCAGATCCCAGCAACTGTAGAAGACATCTGATATCTCTGTCCCCACTAAGATACAGAGACGCGACTTTGAAAAGGCGTCCTTTCTGCATTTCCTAAGATCGCCCTTAACTAAGCAAAAAGGGGGGAGGGTATCGTACAGTGCGGTGCTCTGTGGTTCACTGTTATCGGTGTGCTCCATCTGATTTCCTACAGTCGTACCTTTCCTGACAGAGGGTGGGTCTTCCTCCCTGTGGCTCTGTTTCAGGGCTGACACATGTTAACACAAGAACGTCACGGGTTATCACCACTGAGTTTAAGATAGTGGTTGGACACGCTGAAGTCAAGTTGTCTACACTCAACTGTGCTGTCCTATCTGTGTCAGGAAAAGGGGTATTCAGAAAAGTGGATAGGAATCTTTCTAAGAATATGACCCTTATACCTGGGCCCTAGGAATACAGCTTCGTTAGAAGCCAAACCTAAGCAATAAGCAACAAGAAAAAGGCAGTCAGCTTGGTGAACAGCCAGGCTGTTGCCCATTGGGGAATTAATCTGCTCTTGCTTCTGTTGAAAAGGATCACGTTTCAGTCCGAAAGGAGCAGGACAGGCCTGCAAAACTAACCTCCCATTTAACTCTTTTTTTGATCTTAATGCTTAATGCAGACCAACATCTGCTCACACATTAACTGTGGAACACTCCAGATCAAAGCGCCTCTAATTATCAGTGATTTCTTCAGGACTTGAATTTCGCCAGCTCATCTTGCAGGATAAAAAGTCCCCTTCGGTCTGAGTCCTGAATCAATCTGCTAGGTATTCAAAAACGGCAGCTTAAAGGGCAATGTTTCTATTACACACGCACTTATTTGTTTTCTGTTTCACTTAAATAGAACGTAATAAAACCTGTTTCTTCACTTGCATACACTGAAAGGTTTCAACTGAAATACGATGTTAGGGGTGGTTTACCAAGGTTTACCTGAAAACCTTTCATCTAAGTATGTCAAAGCAGCTACCAAAATGGGGAAGCATTACATCAAGAAAGAAAGCCTAAAACGGAAGCTTACATTCGCGTTAAGAACATAACACCCTGTGCATTGCATGGGCTCCAACCCCCAACACAACTGCATCTTGGGGAACCATGTCTTTTTCATGTTTGTCCCCTGGATGCTGGCACGGTGCCTGCCTAGCCGAGGGCAGATGCCCAATAAAGGCGGGTGGAAAGGCTTGTGAATAAACATTGCAGAGGTCCCGCAAGTGCGAGCCAGCTCGTGCCTTGAAATGCATGGGACAACCCTGACTGCTGGTGCGTTGTGGCTGAGTCATTTTTATATCTTAATTTTCTCAGTCTCTCCTTTGAAATAACAAGGGCAGTGAATACCACTAAATTAATGAAGAGGATGATATAAAACAAGGAAAATAATGTAAGTGACTAAGCTTTTTTTTTTTTTTTTTCCTTTTTAAAGGCTGTGCCTGTGATATATGGAAGTTCTTGGGCTAGGGGTCCAATTGGAGCTGCAGCTGAGGCCCACCACAACCACACTGGACCCGAACCGCATCTGCCATTTACACTGCAGGTTGTGGCAATGCAGGATCCTTAACCCACTGAGCCACAGCAGGAGCTCCCGTGCCTAAGTCTTCAACGTAGGTTCATGTAATGAGTGTTAAGAGAAGTCCCACCATCATCTAGGACATTCTTTAGCCTCTGCTTACACTCCTCCCGTGACCGGCCCCTCCTCACAAGGCAGCTGCTTGCAGCTCTGATCCCTATAAAGATCCTGCTCATTTTGAACAGAATTTTGCCTTCTGTAAAGTCAACCTCTTGGTCCTTTCTCAAAGCCTTTAATTCCAGGAGGATTCTTCAAGCCTTTGAAAACCATGGCTACATCGTCCTCCTCCTCCCTCCCCCAGACTGAATGTCCTTCTTTAGGTGAAGGTCCCTGATGCCTCAAGACAGGCTTCGCAGACTCTGCTCCTTACTTTGGGCACGCTGCAGTCCTCTTGCGCCATTTTTCTAACAAGAAATACGAAAACCTAAAAAATTCTTTGGGACTCCCCCCCCATATTCACTGTCTTGGCCACACTTCACTCATGTTAAACTTGAAATTGACACCTCAAAGACGTATTCGTCTCAACTTCTATTAGACAACACATCAGCCTATCTTGTATTGGTGTGGTTCATTACTGCTTGTTTCTGAGTTTAGAATTTTTTATTTATACATTTTTTTTTGTCTTTTTGCTATTTCTAGGGCCGCTCCCGTGGCATATGGAGGTTCCCAGGCTAGGGGTCGAATCGGAGCCCCAGCCACTGGCCTACGCCAGAGCCACAGCAACGCGGGATCCGAGCCGCGTCTGCAACCTACACCACAGCTCACGGCGACGCCGGATCCTTAACCCACTGAGCAAGGGCAGGGACCGAACCCGCAACCTCATGGTTCCTAGTCGGATTTGTTAACCACTGCGCCACGACGGGAACTCCTATTTATACATTCATTTTTTAATTTCCTTTTATTTTGGGGGGTGGGAACTAATTTTTCAAGCTACCATTACAGACTCTTGAGACTTAGGGAATCTCGAGTCTGTTATTCACTTGACATATGTCCTATTAGCTCATCCTCCTCTAAACCAACAGTGAAATAAACACTATGTGGTCCAGGGGCTTCTACCTGCGACACAGCTGGAGCACCTCTGAGGCTTGATGCAGGAGGAATTCATTTACACACTGTAAGTGCTTTAGAGCTGCGATCATGTCTGAGCAGTTTGGTGCCCAGAACTGACTAAATCCCTCGGGGCTTTTGTTTCCTTTAAGTCAAGCAGGAGCCAGTTTCAAACTGTGTGGGAACCTCTGCCTGCCAGGCACAGTATTTTGTTGCAGCTCGAGGTCCTGTTTTTGAATGAAACCTTTAGAGACATCTTTCTTTCCTCCCTCAGTGTAGATCTGATTTTATGCCCCTCCCAGCCTCTGCTTTGCCCTCCCCCTAAAAGACTTTATTCTCTTCTTAAGAGATCATGTTAATCCATCAAGAAAAAACACACTGGAGGGAAAGAAGCCAGAACCACGGCGTGGAGAGACAGACCCAAGCCTAGAGGGAGACTGTGCTTCACGTCTGGAAATTCCCCAATTTCTCCCTTGCTTCTCTACTGCGGGGATTATTTTAACATAAAGCAGGGCTGACAATTTGGAGTGTGTGAGGAGAAGTCCTTAGCAAAATCCAGCTCCCAGCAAAATCATGGTTTAACGAAACCTGGGAGGTGTAGTCCTGTGTCAAGCCAAATGGGTATTGTTTTAAACTTCCTCAAGTCCTAAAGATTTAGAGCGTGGTGTATGGTTGGGTCTCACACTCAGAGATTCGCTACCCACAGGCTCAGAATTGCAACCAGGGGCATTAATCTCATTCGGCTCAGACAAGGTCATATGTGTGTGGCTGAGGTCACTAAGGAGGCCCGGAGCGTTGCCATCCCTTGCTCTGTGACAGGGGCTAAGTCAAAGTGGGCCCGTTTCATCTTTGCTCGACTGACGTGGTGTTGAATTAAATTATCCTGAAATCCTTTCTTTCCTTTTCTTTTTTTTTCTTTTAGGACCACACCCGTGGCATATGGAAATCCCCAGGCTAGGGGCCAAATCCAAGCTGCAGATGCTGGCATACTCCACAGTCACAGCCACCCTGGATCCGAGCTGCATCTGCCATCTCCGTGACAGCTCACGGCAACGCCAGATACTTAACCCACTGAGCAAGGCCAGGGGTTGAACCGAATCCTCACGGGTATTAGTCAGGTTCGTTATGGCTGAGCCGTGATGGGAACTCCTCTTTTTTCTTTTCAAGATCATCATTCTTTAAAATTTTTTTTTTTACTCTTTTAAAGTTTATTAAGCTTGTAATTATAAAATAATATATATTCGCTGGAGAAAAGTTAAAGAAAATGAAGAAAAAGAATTCTTTGTAATATCACTGCCCAGACACACCTGCTATTAATATTTTGGTTTATTCTCCTAATTCTACTTTCCACCCCTATGTATTTCTACAAAGCATTTAAGTACCAGACACACTTATGATGCGTCTCACCTGGGACTCCTTCACCGTAAGTGTAAAGCGAATGGATCTCTCTGGCCACCAGACTCGAGGGTGGCCCGTTCTTAGACTGACTCAGACCTGCGAGGTGTGGTCTGGCTCAGAAAGACAAGCTAAGCCAATCCATTTAGGAATTTGGAATTGGGAGACTGAGAGGTGAAGCCGGTGAGTAATAAAACTGAGACGAACACACGTGAGATAGACTAGAAGCGAACAAAGACATTTTGAACTGGGCGCAAGCTGCATGTATGAGACGGCAGTAACTATGTTTAAGGAGAAGAGGCTGGCTCAGTGGAGAGGCGACTCGGTAGAGAGAGAAATAAAATGACCTGCCAAGGAAATCCAGTAGCCTCAGAAAGAAGCCTTATGCTTAGCGAATTTCCAGAGATCTATCAATTTCTTGAAAACTGATTTTCAAGCGACCTATCTGTCCTTGACTCCTCGGCTTTGACTCTCATGAGACTCTTCTAAAACATACTCAAGGCCCCTTTTATCTGGGCTGGGTCAACCAGAAGAAATCTGACCTGAACAATGTAAATTCGAGTTGACATTTTTATTGACTATTTAAAATAGTTCCCCAAGTTATTATACGTGCTTTAAATACACTGTTCTTTTTTTTTTTTTCTTTTTCTTTTTCTTAGGGCCGCATCTGTGACATATGGAGGTTCCCAGGCTAGAGGTCGAATCAGAGCTCCAGCTGCCGGCCTATGCCACAGCCATAGCAACATCAGATCCAAGCTGCACCTGCAACCTACACCACAGCTTGTGGCAATGCCAACTCCTTAACTCACTAAGTGAGGCCAGGGATTGAACCTGCAACCTCATGGATACTAGTCAGGCTTTTAACCCACTGAGCCACAATGGGAACTCCTAAATACCCTGTTATTAATGGCTAAGTAATATTTCAGAGCATGAATCCACTGCATAAGAAACCTAGGGGTTACCGTCATGGCTCTGATTGGACCCCTAGCCTGGGAACCTCCACATGCCGAGGGTGCAGCCCTAAAAAGACCAAAAAAAAAGAGGAAAAGAAGAAAAAAAGAAACCTAAATGACAAACAAAGGTGGTTACTTTTAATGCCCTTATTCCCTGCGTATTCAGAAATCTAAGACGTCTGGTTGCCCAAATGACTCAGGAAGACCTCTAAGTACGCTTTCAGGAATCCTTTTACCTACCAGATGTGGCAGCACACCTACACACACACACACACACACACACACACACACACACACACACACACACACACACACACACACACACACACACACACACACACTGGCTTAGTAGAACTGGGTGTGGAGAAATTTAGCTGGCTTTCCAAAAAAAAGTCCCTTGTTTTCCTAAGTGAACCCACTACGAATGTCTTGATGAGGGGTCCCTGAGTGTCTTTCCAGCTTCCCCACACGCCACCCGCTGTAACTCATACAAAGGCAGGCACAGCCCCACCCTATAACCTGATCATAGTCGCAGGACGAGAAAATCCAGGATAAAGGCCGCTGTGAGGTCCAGATGAACAGGTTAGACACACAAAATCAACTCAGGCACTGAAGCCCTAAATCTGCATTTCCTTTGGAAGGGAATGATGGAAAGAATACAAAAAATATCACAATCGTCCCTTGTAGGAAAATAGCACCAGCTCATAGATTGGCACGAATGCTTGGTGAGACCTCGGGCAAGACAGGAGGAATCCTGGCTCCAATTTCTATTTCAAAATATACTACCAAATGCTGCCCCTTGTGGGTTTGGAGTTTGTTTGGGAAAAAAGTTTATCACGTTCCCTCTTACAAATTTTATCCACAGGGTGACTTGATATTTCTCCTGCAGCTCTCCTACCCAACATAATAGGAAAATGACGCTTTCTAGCTGGTTTTTCCCAAACCCCTAAACTCACAGTCAATTTTCTCATGAAATTACACCATTTCAATATTATCAAATACATACGAGAGAGAAAACCCACAGGCGTAATTAAAGCAACAGGGGCAACTCTGACCAAGTGGCCTTTCTTTGGAAGCTTGACCTTATCTTCATCTTTCAGGGAATGGGTGGGTGACAGTAGCCAAACCACCTCTGAAGACACAAGGCTTTAGCGTTCATTCAGAATTACTTAAAAATAACCACCCACTTAAGTCCAAGTTCTGTTCTGAGAAAAAGGGAGATGAAGCAGATAAAAGCATGTGGTTAAATGTGAAGCAATGAACAAATAAAATGATTTCCTTCTGCTGGAAGGTCCAACAAGCCAAGAGGTCCAGTGAATAGGACAGACTGAAATATCAGAGAGTTGGGCTCAAATCCTCTCTCTTTGGCCCTGGTCAAGTTCCTGGCCCCTCTGCATCTTGGTTTCCCCACCTACGATATGGTCATATGGATGTATTGTATATTTCATCAGAGTTAAATGTATTCTGCATTGCTGATGCCTTCTGCACTAAGCTAGTGAGAAGACTAAATGGGGTTTGTCACGTGGTCTTAATGGATATTCCTGTACTGTTTCTGAATCACAGAGGAATGCCTCCGGTGTTTCCCAGTGAGAGCTCCTACCTGTTTCAACATTATGTGAAAATATTCCTAGAAAATCTTCTAATCAAACTGTAAGACATGGAAATGATTCTATCTTCCTTCTTATATTTTATGTCTAGTTATAGAGAGTAGAAATCTTTGTTCTGAAAACCTCAGGTAAAACAAATAATAAAACATTAGAATTAATCTAAAAGTTCGGCATGGTGATCAGATTCAAAATAAATATTCAAAATTCAGAAGTTGTTTTCTATATTAGCAACAGCCAGTTAGGAAATATGATGGGGGGAAAATCTCATTCATAACAGCAACAAAATATATAAAGTATATAGAAATAACTGATTAAAATTCACATGGTACCATACAGAAAAATTATATCTATTCTCCTGACATACTGGAGAGAATATACTGGAACAAGGAGATAATCTTTATTCTGAACATGATGAACAAATGTGATAAAGATGTCAATTCTTCGCAAAGTAATTTATAGCTTCAAGGTACTTTTGATGAAGTTTCAAAAAAAATTAGAACACTTCCAAAATGATTTTGAAAAAGTGATGAGAGAATATCAAAAAGGTACTATAAATCTACAAAAGTCAGCACAGCATGCTACCAGGAAAGAAAAGATAAACTCCAGTAGTTCTAATACTTAGAAGAACTTGATATGTAATGAAGTGAGAATCACATACTAACAGAGAAGGAATTAACTCTCCAATGATGGCATGAGAGCAAACTGGATAATTTAAAAAATAATCTAGATCCTCATCTCAGCCTGCACATCAAAAGTTATTCATCTCGTAATTATTTAAGTGTGACATGTAAGTATCATGCCATGGAACAACTGGAAAGGCAATGATATTGGGTTACTCCCACCCCCCCCCCCAACACGTAAACATACATAGCTGTGTAGAGACATTTAGCCATAGATACTTATTTAAAGGTTAAAAAAAAAGTCATTATAATACAACTAGGTCTGAGCAGACTTTCTGGCTGTGACAATTCACTGCCTGGGTGACCCAAGTGATCTGCCTGGTCAGAAGGAGGTCCTCTCAAACTTCACTACACCACACATTTGGTCAAGGAAAATATCTTTCCCAAACAGGAGAGGACTGTTTTTCAATCTCAGTTTTTGTTTTGTTTTGTTCTGTTTTGTTTTAGGGCTGCACCTGCAGCATATGGAGGGTCCCAGGCTAGGGGTCGAATTGGAGCTACAGCTGCAACCTACACCACAGCTCATGGCAATGCCAGATCCTTAACCTGCTGAGTGAGGCCAAGGATCGAACTTACATCCTCAAGGGTGCTAGTCAGATTTGTTTCTGCCGAGCCACACAGGAACTCTCAATTTCAGTTTTACAAGTTGCTAGAATATCCATGCAAATTCTTGTACACAAAATTAAACAGCCATGAGATCCTGCTATATAGCACAGGGAACTATATCTAATCACTTGTGATGGAACATGATGGAGGATAATGTGAGAAAAAGAATGTATATATACATTGTAATTGTGTGATTGGGTCACTTTACGGCAGAAATTGACAGAACACTGTAAATCAATTGTAATAAAAATTTAAAAAAATTTAAACAGCCAATAGGGGAAATGTTTGTTTAAAAATATGACAGGATTATTTCTATTAATTATGTGAGTTTAACCTGAATAATAAACCTGGGCTACCTTCTCCTCTCTTAAGGCCGACCCAAGCCCAGCGACACGTCCCAAAGAAACACGAATCTAACCCCATGACCTTGAAGAGTAATGCATATATGTTACTGAGATGTTTTGCTGTTCTTTGGAGAGCACAGGGCTCCCCTGCATAAACTGCAGGGAAATGTACCAAAGCCCCATCAGTGAGGGCAGCGCCTCACCTCCCTCCTCAGCCTTTCCCCGAACTGTTAGCCTGTCCTGGGCTTTCCCCCTTTTCTCTTTCCTGTCCAGTCTCCAAATTCTCACTATCCTCACAACGCTGCCCCCGCCCCCAATCAGGTATCTCCGTATTTTCCCATTTAAAAAATACATTTCCAGGCCTTTGCTTACATACATCAATTTAGCCTGTATTCTCCTAGCCACACCTCACTCCAATGAGCAGAGTTAAAAGCTTAACATTCTTTCGTCTGCGTAGAGAAACGGGACTGGAAGAGAGAGAAGGGGAAAAGTGGAGGGATTACGAGCACCGCTGATGGAATACAGCCTCCTTTGATCTCTGTCACACGTATAGAAAGTCAGTACAAAGACTCTGGAAGAGAGTGGATGTGTGTACATGTATAAATGAACCACTGCTGCGCAGAAGAAACTATCACAACGTTGTAAATCAACCATGCTTCCTTCAAACTTTAAAAAGTGGGAAAAAAAACCCCTGAAGTTCCAATAGAAAATGTATAAAATATATGAACAGACACCATATGGAAGCGGAAATGTAAAAAAACAAATGGATGTAGAAAAAAAATCAACTCTACTAGCAAATAATAGTAAATGAAAACATATCACGATTTAACCTAGCAAAGATTAAAAACTGTAATAGCCAATGCTGATGGAGGTATAGTGAGATTGGCATTCTTATATAATGCTAGTAGAAATACAGACTGAACAATCTTTTTGAAATGAAACTAGGCAGTATATATTGTGAAATTTTAAAAGTTTCTAACTTTTGCCATTTCTAGGAATAATTATGAAGAAGTAATCAGAGACATATATACAGCTCTACATATAAGTATGTTCATTGTTTATTTTAGCATGGACTATAGTGACAGAAGTTAGAAACAACCAGAATGTCCAAAACTGGCTTGTTGGTAAAAATAATTTAATTATAGGGATACACGCAAATGTTACTCATAAAAATCAAGATTTCAAAAATCTGTGAAATGACATGGTAAATGTTCATGCAACAATGCAAAGTTAAAGCTTACTGAGCACTACATATTTGGCATAATCTCAGTTGTATAATACAAAAGTATGGATTAGTAGGAAGAAAATACACTAAAATGTTAACTGTGGTTATCTCCGGCTCTGGAAATTTTTGTTTCCTTCTGACCGTCCCCGAATTTTCCAAATTACCCATAATGAGGAAGAATGAGAGAGTATCATCACGTCCATAATCAGAAGAACAGTTTTTTAAGAACCAAGAAAAGACATCCAACTTGTACAGTAAGTAATCAAATGCAATCCTTACCTGTTGTTAATTGATATTTCAAACTCATGGATGAAATGTAAAGATGAAATCCCGTATCCCTGGGACTTTGAGATTCAAGCATGATAATCAGGTCCCAAGTAACTTGAAAAAGTTGGAGAGAACTGGAGAGAGATGTGGGGAGAGAGGACTACAGCATATAATGTGAGCTGTGTAGTTTCAGGAAAAGCTTTCTTTTTTGCTCTAAATTATAAAGAAGGCCATGGCTTATTAGAAGCCATTAAAGGTGAATTATTCACATTTTCCCATTTGATACAATAGGGTTTTTTTTTCTTTTCAGGACCACACCCTCGGCATATGGAAGTTCCCAGGGTCGAACCAGAGCTGGAGCTGCCAGATCCCAGCCTTGTCTGTGACCTACACCACAGCTCAGGGCACCGCCGGATCTTTAACCCACTGAGCGAGGCCAAGGATCAAACCTGCATCCTCAAGGATACTGGTTGGATTCATTTCCACTGTGCCACGACGGGGCCTCTAACAACAGGTTTTCTTAAAAAGCATTTTCTCAAGACCACCTCCACAATTTTATCAACAATCTGCCTTTGATATTTTGGGGTTTATTTTATCATTACCCTTTTATTTTATTTTTTTCTTGCATGACCTTGGACAAATCATTGTTGGTCACCTGATGCTAAGCAGAGGATGTGAGACTGACCAGATACAGCTGCTTTACACAAGCCTTCCGGACACATCAATGCCACCTTTCCTGGCACTTCGTCTTCAAGCTGAAAACTCATGCTGGAGAACCGACTTGGTTAATCTTTTAAGACCAGAGCTTAACGAAATCATCCGCTCTTCCACCCCTGCCATCCATCCTGCAAACACACGGTCAGCAGTCACGTGGAGGAGTCAGGTAAGAAGATGAAAACAAGGAGCAATAAATCCATCTTCACTGTTAGAAAACGGTCTTAGAGGCAGCCTGTCCTTAGAAAGTCCTGCTGCCAGTATCTTTATGGATAATATACACATATTTCCTCTGGCTATTAAATACATCCCTTTGGCTGGGATGGAAGAAAAAAAAAAAAGCCCCAACTTCTCAGGGGATCCTTGGGTTTTCCTACAGTATTCTGATTTTAGGGTGTTTCTTAGAGCTGAACACTCCTCCGGCAGCCAACATGCCTCTAGGGGACTCCCAGAGCCAAAGGTGAGTTAAGAATCCCTCTTGGGAAACAGTTTCTACTGTTATCGAATCTCAAGCCCACTCCATTCCAGGGCGGTCACGGTCCTCTTTGCTCAAACAGGCTGCTTTCAGGACAACCACCACATAAGGCAACTCAAAGCATGCGGGTGACTATACTTTTTGGTATTCACTTTACACAAAACACTTTCGTTATAAAGTAGAATGCATTTCTTTACAAGGGCACGAAATGTGTATGGACGAATAAGAAATCCTTACTGAGAAACCGTGCTTGGGGAGCCCTCACACGGCTATCGGCCAAATTAAGAGCATCGTCGACACCCCCAGAAGCCCCCCCATGCAGACTTGCTCAGCACAACCCTCTCCCGAGTTCATTTTTCACACGCGCTCCCTCTTCAGCCCCTGCAGGGATCCTTGGCCAGGATTTTATCAGCACTGGAGACGTGTTAGAAAAACTTTCCCAAAATAGTCCCTACTGTACAGCCCATGACACTTTTTTGGCATTTAACAAAAAAGGCTGCTACTATTTTTAAAAAATTTCCCTATTGATCATAGGAAACGACTGTTTCCAGGACATGAAAGGCACATATATATTCTGGAAAATAGATCGCTTTAGCAGTTCAAAAAATTTCAACTTGCTTTTTTATGATTATTTCTAAACGGATCTTTTAAGCAATTTGCATTTCCCCTTTCAATGCTATGTTTATGTCATTCAGCTGTTGGGTTCTCGGTATTTGTCCTATCAACTTCCATGTGTGTGTGTGTGTGTGTGTGTGGGTGTGTGTGTGTGTGGGTGGGTGGGTGTGCGTGCGCACATTTGTATGAAAACGAATGTTAACTCTGTCGCCATATATATAACAGATATTTTTCCCAACCTGCTGTTAAGAAGGTACAGAATTCTTAATTTTGTTTGTGAAGTCGATTATTTTAAACTTTGCCTTCATGACTTTTTCCAACAACTTTCAAACAATTTGAACAGACATTTCAAAACACACACAAAAGTAAAGGGAATATTTTAATGAGTCCAAGACACTCATTACCCAGCACAATAATTGTCAACATTGTGCCATTTTTGTTTCATCTATTACCTCCCATTTCCTCATTGTTCTTTTGCTGAAGTCTTTGAAAGTAAATCTCAGACATAATATCAAGTCGCAGGTAAGTGCTTCAGAATATACCTCTAGGAGTTCCCGTCGTGGCGCAGTGGTTAACGAATCCGACTGGGAACCATGAGGTTGCGGGTTCGGTCCCTGCCCTTGCTCAGTGGGTTGATGATCCGGTGTTGCCGTGAGCTGTGGTGTAGGTTGCAGACACGGCTCAGATCCCGCGTTGCTGTGGCTCTGGCGTAGGCCGGCGGCTGCAGCTCCAATTGGACCCCTGGCCTGAGAACCTCCATATGCCGCAGGAGCGGCCCAAGAAATAGCAAAAAGACAAAAAAAAAAAAAAAAAGAATATACCTCTAACCGATAAGAGCTTTTCAAATAACCACCAACGATCCCATCACCATTGTGAATAATTCCTCAATATCAAATCAGGCTCAGTTTTTTTTTTATTAAAAAAGTCATTTCAGAATTGGATTTTTGAATCAGGACTTTATTATGTGTGTATGTGTGTGTTTAAACATTCAAATCTTAAATCACTCTGGAATTCACTTCGGTATGCAAGGGAATGTGCTGTAGGGCTCATGTGCTGTATTTGGCTGCTATGTCACTGAGGCTTCCCCTCCCTTTTAGATTCCGTGCCATGTATTTGTTGAAGAAACTGGGTCATCTATCTTAAGGAATATCTCACTTTCTTGATTGGGATGACTATATTCTTTTTCTTTACATTTTTAAATGATTTTTATTTTTTCCATTATAGTTGGTTTACTCTAATGTAAATTATAGTGTTCTGTCAATTTCTACTGCACGGCAAAGTGGCCCAGTCACACCTATATATGCTTTCTTTTTCTCAGATTATCCTCCGTCATGCTCCATCACGAGTGACTGGATAGAGTTCCCTGTGCTGTGCAGCAGGATCTCATTGCTTATCCGCTCCAAATGCAGCAGTTTGCATCTATTGACCCAGGCTCCCAGTCCACCCCACTCCCTCCCCGGCCCCGGCAACGGAGAGTCTGTTCTCCAGGGATGACTATAGCCCTATGATGTCGTTTACCACCTTCCTCTCTCCCCTGAGTTTTCTACACGGCGATAGTGGGATCTATGGATGTGATAAGCGTCAGGCAGAACTGGGGGCAGAATACCTCACAGGGGATGCTGTGAGCCGCCTTTTGTATCATGTCACGGGACACACAATGTCCGAGTCCTCTCCCTTTTTTAGTGACGTTAAAATTAACCTCTGGTTGCAGGGATTGTCAGCCTGATCTCTTATTTATTTATTTTTTTTTTAAATTTTTTTTGGGCTGCATCTGTGGCATATGTAAGTTCTTGGGCCAGGGACTGAATCCGAGTCGCAGCTGTAACCTACACCACAGCTGCAGCAATGCCGGATCCTTAACCCACAGCGGGAACTCCAATCTGATCTATTCTTGATAAAATTCCTAAGCAACATTTGAGCTGACATTTTAAATAATCACTGACAATTGTTTTCCAGATCCACTAGTACACTAGGCTTCCAATACTTTTAAGCTTAGAAAGTCTTAATCTTTTATATCCAATCATTAAATATTTTCTCAGGACTTTATTATGTGTGTGTGTGTGGGTCTAAACATTCAAATCTTAAATCACTCTGGAACTCACTTCGCTATGCCAAGGAAATGAGGATTTAAACTGATGTCTTCTACAAAGGCTGTGTTCCAAGAAGGTCTTTAGGCAAGTAGTCGAGACGAGATGGCCTTTATTACACGTGTACCTGGCAATGGAATCTCGCACAGGCTGCAGTGCTTTCCTAAAGGGTCCCCAAATATCCAATAATTTTTCCAACACTCTCAGTGTCCTGGCTTTGGAATATTGGTTAGAGAGAGATTTAATTATTGGCAGAGGCAAAAACAGTAGGACAAAGACTAAGAGAATAGCTGAGAAGGTTGGGGTGCTGTTACATCCTCTTACTGTAAGTAGCACTTCTACACCAGAATGGAAAACTACGACTTTTGTGAATTCTCAGGGTTTTGTTCAATCACTAAGTTTCTGAACTTTGAAAATGTCAGTTTTTCACTTCCACAAACCATCATTTTGCCATTTAGGGAAATAACCTTGAAAAATCCATACACATGACATAATGACTCAAATTTAGGCAGAAATAGTTGTACTTCCTTCACTTCTTCTTTAAGAAAAAGAACATGGTAAAGTCTCTTTCTAGATGCTTGCACCACCTGTCTTCTTCTTGAATTGGCAGAAATGAAACATTGGCAGGGTAAAAATTTAGGTCATTTTCTTAAATGATGTTGGGACTTGATTTTAATCAGGAATTAAAAAGTTGTAAGGCTTTTCTCAGGGATTTTTCCTTGACTACAAAAATGTTCCATTCAAACTAATGCAAGGCTAATTGTGCCAAAAATTTAATCACTTTATCTCTTTGTTCAAGAACCATCCATACTGCCCAACGGCTTGCAGAGTCAAGTTCAAATTCAAGTTCCTAGTTTTAAGTTCTTTCTTTATAGATCCCCTACCAACTAGCCACCCTTTCTCTTATCACTCATTCTTCAGAGTAACTCTTCAATATTTTCTCTCTAGGCTATTCTCTGAGCCTGCTGTGCTAATTAGCATATGCTAGTTCTATCATTTCTATTTCCCAGTACAGATTCTAGCCTTTTACAAAGAAAAAAACAAAAAACAAAAAGCTACACATATCAAATTTAAACTTATCTACAAGCACTTTCCTCATGGTGGCCTTTGTGGATCTCTTTGCTCTTTAAATATGCCTGGTTAGACACAGTATGGTATATAGTTTAGCAGGTAATTTTCTCTTCTACTATTTACAGTGTATTTATTAGGGTTGTCTCACTAGATTGTAAGAGCAAAAGTAGTATGCTACATAGGACTGTATTTTTAGATCTTATTAAAATAAAATTCCTATGAGTTTTTTAAAGGATCATTTTCACAATGTGCTTATCAATTCCACAAAAGGCATGACCCTCAGAGTGTGGCAGGTTTTAAAAAGTGGACCCAATTGTCATGTTTTCCATTCCTATCTGGACCCTCTCCAAATGACTTTGAAGCCCCTCCCATCGAGATACAGAGTCCATTTCTCCAGCCCTAGAAGGCTTCTGGCCTTGGCCTTGTTTTGGCTAAGAGTATTCTAATACAGCGAAAATGACGGCATCCCTGTCTTGAGCTTGGGACTCAGGGGGCTTCTCTTGGTTTCTTTTGCATGCTTGGGACCCCTCTTCGGACCTGTGGACAAGCGCAGGCCAGCCTGCTGGGGGATGAGAAACCATGTGCAGCAGAGACTAGCCATCCCAGCTGAGGTTTTTCTAGATCACCATTCCTCAGCTGGCCTAGCAGCTGATCAAGACGCATGAATAAGCCTGGTCACGTCCAAAAGACCCACTGAGCTGAGCCCAGCCTAAATTCAGCCACACAGAATTAGAAACCAAATCGTTCTTTTAATCTATTAAGTTTCAGACGGCTTCACACGTGGCAAACATGAATGAAAACAAAGGGTGAAAATTTTTCGATGGCAGAATCTTGATCCTAAAAGACTTCAGCATTCTAGAGCAATAAGCTATACTACTGAGATGAAATATAACTGAGTTAAGTACAAAGCTCTAAATTCAAGTTCCAAAAAACCAACTATGCGAATGTAGGATAGCAGAGATAGGACAGCTGACCAACAATACTCAGAACGCTTGGTGGCTTTGGTAGGCAGTGAGCACACGACTCAAGCTGTTTCCACTCTTACAAGAAAGCTCAAATGATGTTACGCTGTGTTAAATCTATAAGACCCCCCCGTGGGGTCTGTCCAGTGGATAATGACCATGATGCCGAAGGGCTTAGAAACCATCTCAGACAAGAAGAAATGGAAAGTGCGTATCCAGCAGAAAGACTGAGCAGGTAGACTGGATAAGACAACTAGCCAACTGTTTGGAGAGCAATCACGTGGAACGAGACTAGACATGATTAGTGTTATCTCATTAAAAATAAGGACTCGTGAAGATGAGCTACGCGAAGGTGGATTTCAGGTCCTCATCACAGGGAAGACGCTGAGTTAGAGAGGCTGCCTGTGGACACTGTTTAAGGCGCAGACTACATAGTCACAGCTGGGGCTTCCGCGTGGCAGCTGTGAGACGATAGACGCTGGCTGGTTTCTCCCTCACCTGTAAAATGGAAATCATAACAGTAGCACCTGACAAGGCTGTGCTAAAGATGAAATAGGATTTCTGAAGATAAAATGGGCAGCCCAGTGTAAGCACTCATAGTAAGCACTCAATCAATTTTATTTATTATTGTTAGTAACAAGAGCTATTTAAAGATGACCTGAACTGCCTCAGGACGTGGAAAGCTCCCTCTGACTGGAACTATTCAGAGGAGGTTGCGCAGGCATTTGTAGGACAGATTTACACATTAGATGAGAAGTTAGGTTAGATGACAGTTAAACTACTTGCCAATGCTAAGTCTTTCTATAACCCTTAAGGCAGGATAACTTCTTCAGTATCTCCCAGAATACTTAGCATCACTGATCAATTGGTGTCTATCTACTATATTTAATGAACCTTTTTTTCCCTTTTTTGGCCGTCCTGCTGCATGTGGAGTTCCTGGGCCAGGGATCAGATCCAAGCTGCAGTTGCAGCCTAAGCCACAACTGCAGTAACACTGGATCCTCAACCCACTGTATGGAGGGCAGGGGACTGAACACATTATGCACTCCCAAGACACCACTGATCCCATGGCACCACGGTGGGAACGCCAAATGATCATTTCTGATCGTATGGATAAGTGTATTTTTTTTCCCTCGGAGTGAGATCTGTTCCACGCTGGGAAGTTGTATGAGAATTCTCCATTTTTTTTGGTATTTTTTCTCCTCTAAAAGAAGCATACCACTAAGCTTTAGTTTTATGATTAGTGTATTGACTAGAACTAAAGCGTGTACATTTTAGTGCCACAAACTCTCCTTTGTGGGACATTTGAATTAGTATGCACAGAGCTCTCATCTTTTCACACTTAGCCTTTCTCTATCAAAATGCCTAATTTTAAACTGGTCAGATATTTGCAAGATACAATTTTCTTTCCTGACCGACCTGCCATCCAAAGTTCAAGCTGGAGCCAGTAACCATTTTTCTTTCTCTTTGTAAGAGCAGCATCTGGAAAGACGGACCGGAAGATCACTCTTGCCTTTTTCTAAAGGCACAGCAGGCACTTGGAACTCCCACTGCAATGCTGCTCAGTAAAATAGATCTGGTAGACTTACCTAAACAGGGTAATATGCCTGTTTCCTCAGTTGGCTCACTGCTACCAGTTAACAGAAAGGAATTCACACGGGCTGGGCTGTCTTTCTGGTCTCCAACCGATAAAAATCTTTCCTTTGTTACCATGAGCTTTAGCATAGCAGTGGGCATCAATCATCTGTAAGGAGTGTTTACTTTCCTCATTAATGAAAGTTTAGAGTCAGGTACACGGGCGAAGAAAATCCTAAAATGTGGAAGTGGGGAGACGAGTTCTGGATTGTGGGTTTGAATGAGCTCTGAATTCAGGGTTGGTGGTGAAATAGACCAGGTATCCATAGTACCAACAAGATTTCTGGACCATCCAGTCCCTGCATGAGTCATGGGCTGTGCCACATCTGGAGACATGCTCCTTTACCAAGAGGAAGCAGAAATACAGGTAATTTCCACAAAGTGAGAGCAATACTTTAATAAGAAACATACATTCCTTCCCCACATTGTATGATTTTGATGTCTTTTTTTTTTTTTCAACATCTTCATGTTTAGATCTGTATGCTGGCTTATTTAAGTGACTGCTTTCCAATTGTGGTTCCCTTCATCCTAATTCTTCTTTTTTTTAAA